>NC_030855.1:24590357-24689149 GCF_000208745.1 Theobroma cacao
TTCCTAACCAAATCACTTGAAATAAAATCAAATCCACCATCAACATACCATAAGGAAGATTCGGCCAATGAGGGTGATGGAAGAACATGAATTTTTCTTGTTTGCTTTTCATGCTACACATCACCAACCAACTAAAAACACTAGAATAACATGTTTTCTAACTAAATTCATCATCAAATCTTCTCCCCCTAGGTTCGGCCAATAAGGGATCCATCATGAAATCATGAATTTCAACCATGAAAAATGAGAAAGAATGCTTAGGAAAGATAGATCTCAAGCTAAAGTTGAAAAATCTTACCTCTTGTCACTTCATTCCTTGAAATTCCAAAATTTTCTCTTGAATTTTTCTAACTAGGTTTTGTTCTTTCTTTCTTTCTTTCCTCTTTTCCTTGGTGAGGCCGAACATATGGGAGTGAAATGGGAGAGTCATGTGCTGATTTTTAATGTAAATTATAAAGAAATAAAAGCTTGCCACTTGTCACCATCCATTAGTCCATGTTTAACACTTAACTACTAAGCTTTCTTTCACCACCACATAAAATATCTCAATTATCCATAATATAAAATGTTAATGGATGAAATCCCTAGGCATGACAAGTGTTGGGTGGTGTAAAATTTCAATTTTGCCCTTAGGTGGCAAAATGATCATTTTGCCCCTACGTCATGAAAATTTCAATTTGACTCCAAATCAATCCTCGAACTCCGAATAACCATATTAAGTCATTATGGGTTTTTAAAATTCTCAATTTCATCTTAAAATCTCTATTTGGGCTAATTCGAGGCTTAATTCAACTTAGTTGTACCACTAGGTTCACTACCGACTTTTAACGATTTTTCGGGGCTTTCCAAGTATGCAAACATATTTTCAAGCACATGAATGATATGGCAAATATTTTATAGAGTTGGGCTTGACATGTAATGAATATATATATACATAATTGTATAAATATTATATATATATTTATTTAATTTATACATAAATATTATTATTAAAATATAAGTAATTAAATTATATTAAAATATTGATATTTAAATTATTAATATTTTAATTAATTATAAATTATTAATATTTAAAAATAAAATAAAAAAATAATTATATATAATAAGGGTATTTTTGTCTTTTTATTTTCTATTCCTTTCTTATTCAAAAGCTATTGTTACCAACCAAACACTGTAATAAGTCATAATAATTATTCCTATTCTATTCCATTCATCATACCAAACTACATAATACTTATTTTATTCTATTCCCACCTCATTCTATTTCCACGTAATAACTATTCTATTCTATTCCTATCTATTCCGCGAACCAAACGTGCCGGTAGAGTTTTATGGGTGGCCAACAGAGATAAGCCCCTCACCGACTCATTGTCCTCAAGTCTAATGATAGCGGGTGATGGAAATCTGAAGCTCATGAATGGCATGCAAGACATTGTCTGGTCAACCAAGGTTCCTATCCAATCAAATAATTCGGTTGCGGTGCTTTTGGATAGTGGGAATTTTGTTCTGAAGGATAACTCCTCGGGACAGATCTAATGGGAGTGCTTTAGACATCCTGGTGATACTTTTTGGTCCGGATGATAGGTATGAATGTTAAAACTGGTGAGAAACGATTCCTGATTTCCTCGAAAAGTAAGGACGACCCATCGCCTGGTAGTTTTGTTGGTGGAACTGGAGCACAGAGTGGTCCGATAATAGAAGGTTTTATTTGGAATGGAACCCGACCGTATTGGAGAAGTGGGCAATGGAATGGGATAAAGTTCCTAGGGATGCCACATATGTCTGCAGTATATACTAATGGAATTAGCATTGTATCGGTTAGCCCAGAGGGTAATCAGTATGTTACTCTCAATGTTTTCAACACCTCTCTCATTAAAGTTGTGTTCCTTTCACCAGAAGGATATCTGCAGATAATTATTTGGGATGAAGGAGAGAAAGAATGGAGAGTTCAATTACAGGAACCGGAGAGCCAATGTGACATTTACGGAGCTTGCGGTCCTAATGGAATTTGTAATACAGATGAGTCTCCAATTTGTAGGTGTTTGGAAGGGTTTGAACCAAGCTCAAGTGAAGAGTGGAGTAGAGGGAACTGGACAAATGGATGTGTAAGACGAGTTGAACTTAATTGTGACAAGAACATAAGCTTATTAGCCTCAAGCCGGGATAAAACTGATGGATTTTTGAAACTGAGTGGGCTGAAACTGCCAGCTCACTTCCAGTATCTGAAAACTGATGTGTATAATGAAGCTTGCGAATTCTGGTGCTTGAACAACTGCTCTTGCGTGGCATTTGCGTCCATGACAGGAATCGGGTGCATGTTTTGGACTGGAGATCTTATGGATGTTCGGGCCTTCTCATCTACAGGAGAGGATCTCTTCGTTCGTGTTGCACATGCAGAACTAGGTACTATATATATACAATTCTTCACCTGAACTCAGATTATGAGGTCTGCCTACATCTGTCTCCCTGTTAGTTTGTTTACCTTCAAATTTTAAAATTTTTTCTAGGTAAAGAGAAGCACAAATCGAAGGTTATCTTCCCTGTTGCTGCTAGTGTACTTTCATCGTCTTGAGTACATTATTAGCATATGCTTTCTTCAGGTATAGAGCTAACCACAAAGGCAATAGCACCGATGTATTTTTCACAGCTACTTATATTATTCAGGCATTTTGAGGATAGTAATCTCCTGTGTTTTGAAAGTTGTTCCAATAAAGCATTGCAGATCATGCGTTTTATATATAAAGCTTAATCATGATTATTCATAGCTAACTTGAGAAAACCTGCAGTAGAAATTTTAGGTCCAAAATTCAAAGTATACTGATGGACCTTCCAATAATTAAGCCGTGTAAGCCACCTGTCCACCTTGATTTGTGGTAATGGATTATTGCCAGTCAAGAGGGAAAGGTGGAGCTGTCAGGTATAGAAAATTTAGCTCATTCAACAGAAATCTCTAAACCATGCAGCTCCAAGAAACTTGTTTCCTTTACTACCCTTGGCAATTGACATTTGGGGGCTTAATTACTTTGACTTCTCTTTAGCATTTTTCTCCTTCAATGAACTGACTGAAAAGTTCCTTGTTATTGAGTAGTTAATTAGATTAATTATATGCAATTTGAGTATAATTTAGTATCTAATATTTTAATAACGTTAGGTTACTGAATTTTACATAGAACCTGGCTGTCTCTTAAGAATTATATCCTTTAAGTGAACCCCTCACCAGTATGTCAATAAATCCTGCCAAATCAAGATATGTCATAGTGTTTGGCTCCGTATCGGATTCTAGTTGGTCTAGGCCAAATTACTCAGTTTGGCGCCTATTTAAGAAAAAGATCTGCTAACTTTAAAGGTATGATGGCTCAATGTCTATATTTAGGGGAAAGCAGAGAAGCTTTGCATGAATCTGATTCTGCTGATGCAACTAACCCTTTGAGAGACACTCGAAAAGGAATAGAAGGGAGCAACATCGTAAAACAAAAAGATTCGTTGATATTTGATTTCAACCACGTAGTTGTTGCTACCGACAACTTTAGCCTAACGAACAAGCTTGGCGAAGGGGGATTTGGACCTGTTTATAAGGTATCACTCCTCTTTACTATTTCCTTTTGCTTGTAGCTGTACAAGGACACCATAGACTGATATATGTCACACAAGAGCAGGGAAAGCTGCAGAATGGAAAGGAAATAGCCGTGAAGAGACTTTCCAGTCGCTCAGGACAGGGCATGGAGGAATTCAAGAACGAGATTGTGTTTATTTCCAAACTCCAACATAGGAATCTTGTTAGGCTTTTGGGTTGCTGTGTTGAAGGGGAGGAAAAACTGTTGATCTACGAGTACATGCCGAACAAGAGCCTGGACACATTTCTCTTTGGTTAACTCCCTTTTTCACTTATTCATCCCTATTATTGCATAACACAACTTATAACTGACTCTGTCAAAAATTTCCATGATCTGATTAGATCCAACAAGAAAAACACAGCTAGTTTGGGCTAAGCGCTTCAGCATAATTTAGGGTATTGCCAGAGGGCTTGTTTATCTCCATCGTGATTCCTTTCTAAGGGTCATTCACCGTGATCTGAAGGCTAGCAATGTTCTTTGGATGAAGACATGAACCCAAAAATTTCAGACTTCGGATTGGCTAGAACTTTCCAAAAGACTCAAGAGCTAGCAAATACTCGCAGAGTAGTGGGAACACTGTAAGCATTACTTGTTTGTTTTATTAGCAGATTCAATGAACATTCATCTTGATAATCCACTCCCATAAGGAGTAGTAATGCATTAAATTGTTGTCTAGTATAACATGAAACTTGCAGCCTAATTTGTAAATAGGTTCATGTACATATAATCACTTAACTAGGTATTGGCTTGTTCAAATGTACCTCAAAATCCAGATGCCTTTTGACTACTTTGGCATTGAAGTAAACAAGCATTAAATATTCCAATCAATGCAGGGGCTATATGTCTCCTGAGTACGTCATGGGAGGGACGTTTTCAGAGAAATCTGACGTCTTCAGCTTCGGGGTCTTGCTACTCGAGATTGTAAGCGGCAAGAAAAATTCAGGCTTCCAGAATGATTGAACACCAAAACCTTCTTGGTTATGTATGCGTCAAAGTTAAAACACTTTCATCTTTGCATATTCCTTCAGGTATTCTTTTAGTAAGTGAAATACACATTGTTTCAGGCTAGACGGTTGTGGTGTGAAGGTAGGGTGCTTAACTTGATTGATCAAGCCTTAGGGGATTCATTCTGCAATGTAGAAGTAATGCGATGCATACACGTTGGGCTTCTCTGCGTCCAGGAAAATCCTGCAGACAGGCCTAACATGCCAGCCGTGATTCTCCAGCTTACCAGTGGAACGAACCTTCCACGGCCAAAGCAACCTGCATTTGCTTTTGACAATTCACGGTACTCCTCTCATAGATCAAATTCTAATAGCTATATATGCTCCGTGAATGAGGTCACGTTGTCAGCGACTGAAGGCCGATAATTGATGATGAACGGATTGTTTTCATTTTTCTTTTTATTTACCGAATGAACAGCTCCTGTTTTAAAATTTTCCTTACATTTCTTATGATCATTATTTCCGTCTTCCCACTCCTCTAATAAAGAACAAATTTCACTTAATTGGTAGGATATTTTCAACAATAATAAGCTTGAGATATAATTTTCATTTAAACAAATAAAGAAAAAAAGTTTTTGAAATAAGAGAAGTTTATGTCTTTAATAGTTGAACTAAAATGGATTAAAGGGCAAATAGGGTCTCTAATAATTTAAAAAGAAGATAAAAAAACGATTTTAATAATATTTTATTATTTTCTCTATATTCTTCATATCTTTTTATATCATTTTGTTACAAAAAACTTTTATAAAAATTTGATAATTTTACCATACACGAGTGCATATTTAGTGTATTGATTTTATTAATCTAAAAATAATTAATTATCAAGTTTCATTGTATTCTCGAGATTTTATCATCTATAATCTTATTAGCGAGGTGAATAAAGCAATGAATCTCGTTGACCCTTTGATTCGGGAGCCATGCTCTTCAACTGCAGTGTTGAAATGCATACATATAGGCATGCTGTGTGTGCAGGATAATGCAATGCACACACCAACAATGGCAGCCATGGTGCTAATGCTTGAGAGTGAATCTCCAACGCTTCCAATGCCTAGACAACCCAAATACACGTCCATGAGGAGTTCTATAGATGCAGAATTCACCATGGATGGTCAAGAAATTTTATCTTCAAATGATGTCACGGTGGCAATGGTAGTTGGAAGATAGATTGATTTGTTACTCACCCTTCCATCGTTTTCATATTACACCACTCAAAATTTTCCTGAACCTGGTGTTTTCTGCTTCTCTTGTTTGAAGTGGTAGAGTCGTTCCATTAAAGCCCGCTCAGCTACAAGGGGTAGGTCGGTAGCATGGATGAGTGCAGGAAGCAGGGGAAACACTTAATTATCAAAGAATTGTACATGCAGTCAAACTTTGATGGGATAGAATTGTAATTATATAAGGTTTTTTTTTCTTTTTAGGTTCATTGTAACTGAGATATTTCACTTGTTAATGCGAGTTGTTTACTCATAATTTCCCCCAAAGCAGAAAGCAGTCATTTACTTAGCCCATGTACACCCTTCCAGAATACAAGCGAGAGAACCCTAGCTGTCAGCCTTTGGGCCATTTGTTTTCTTACATGGAAGGTAGGCCCATTTTAGCTTATTCTATTTTCTGGCTGAGAAGAACATCAATTAAAAATAAGAAAAACAAGGTAGAAGTATGTGATCAATATATTAGTCTTTTCAGATAATTGTACAATTATCTAATCATAACAAAAAATTACAAATAACTGTAAACTTCATATAATCTTTTGATAGATGTTATATAATCCAAGATTATAATTTGTTAATTATCATGTAATAATTGCATCAAATATACTTTTTAATTTGGTATTGCAGACGGAAAGGTACCAATAAGAAAGAAGAAAGATCTCTCTAATCAACCGCCCTAATTACCAATTCAATCGTTTTCTTTATCATACACTTGAAATCCTAGAGTTGACTGAGGGCAACAAGTTGGACAGATAAAAGAGGAGTGGGTGAGAGCTGAACCAATTTGTTAAGTAGTGATATTACGCAAAAGATAAAAGTTGATATTGGGCCAGAAAGGGTTGACAAGGGGGATGGAAACTCATCAAGCTTATAAGGAATTAGCAGACAAAGGACAAAGGGGATAGGAAGGAGAATTCGGGAGTGGAAAATTAAGGCAAGAAAAGAGAAAGACTTTCTATGGAAAGAGCAGTCTGATAAAGAGAAAAGGAAGGCTTATGATGGAGAAGGAAAAATGAAAAAAAAAATAATACAGACTTTGAAGGATTGGAAAAGTTGATAAAAAGAGATGGTATGAAGAGGTTGATGAGAAAATAGTGAGGAGCAAGGGGCCGAAGCAAGTTAGATTCAAAAAGAAAGGGAGAAAATTTAATAGAGGGAAAAGTAGAAGAAAAGACTAGAAAATTGGTAATAATTTTTTATCAAATGGAGATTTCAAGAATAGGAATGAAGTGCTAATGAAAGACGTGAAGGTTGCTTGCTCAATTGAGAATAAATTGGGTTTCACTTGCGAGGAAAATGAGGATATGCTATTGGCAGACATGGTAAGGGAGGCAGCGGAAAGAGCTAAAATCAAGAAAGGAACAGTAAAAGGGAGCTTCAAATGACAAGAGACAGTTTTTTAACATGAGATGTCCAGCTGATGTTGTTGGAAGCGTGAAAGTGTTTTGATGGGTTAGTGTTTGGCTTCAGAAGTGTTGTTTTGCGAGGAGAAGTTTTAAGGAATTGAGTCAAATTGCCTGTGTCACGCCCCAGACCCGAGACATGACAGACGCCGCATACCTGTAAGGTATAATCCCACAGACATGCAAGGCTCTAAAATATATATCTTAAACCATTACTAAAAGAGACTAATATACCTGAAGAATTTAGTGATTTATAAACTATATCTGTTGACAGAATTTTCAAATATCATAATTTGACAATATTCAAAATTAAATCTCCAAAACCATAAAGCTACTGTGTCAAGATAAAAGTCTGAATACTAATTAAGATAGTACGATGTTCATAATATTTAAATAAATCCTAAATAATTTAAGTGCTACTAAATTAAACATCACTCCCCAAAGTTCCCGCGTGGTTGACCAAATCACAACCTGAAAAAAATTTGAAGGAAGGGGTGAGTCCAACTACTCAGCAAGTAACTAACATCCCTTCAACCGGATTAAGCATGCTTAAAACATTCAGGGCAAAATATCATTTACAAATGCCAAGATAAAATATTGGGTAATCTTATTCAGAATCATATACTCAAAATTTTCACTTTCAGATAATTGAACAAACATATTTCACAAATATTTAAATTTTAATGGTCTCCTGTAACATGCTACGACCACACTTAACCCCTGTGGCATAGGTCAGAAATAGAACCACAATTAACCCCAGTGGCATGGGTCAGAAGAAGCAACCATTGGCTGCACTGAACAGATATCACAAATACTACTATTCTGTAACCGGTAGTGCGGTTGGGAGATCGATCTCTAATCATAGAATACATGTCGACATGGCCAACATTTAACCCCCATTGGCAGGGTCAGAGCATAGCCATACTAGGAGACAAAACAGAAATATATATTTTTTTAGATTACCCAAAATTCATAAAACAGTATATCAAATTTCTCAAGCATATCTCATACACCACAAAAGCATATTTGTTTCAGACTAAATATTTGTGTTTATATTTGCGAAATCATATATGCATACATTATACAAAGTCATATATAAATTTCGAAATCAAATATCATGCTTTGCATAAGCAACATTCTAAATCCAACATACAAACTCATATCCATATACATTTTGCATGCTCAACCCGATTTTAATAAATCATATGACAAAATATTATATCTCATGTACAAAATTCAGATTGAGGCTAATTTTTAGGGTGTGAAAACACCAAAGGGATATCAGTCACTTACCTGATCTCGTTAATTTCAATTTCAAGTAGTAAATCCGAAAATCCTCTTAGTAACCTAATATTTCGAGAAACATAAAAATCAGAACTAAATTTGTAAACAGATCCTACAAGACGACTTTTCGTTGACCATCCTAAGCACTTAGGGTGTGTAGCGACTCCTATTACAATTTATGAACTTTTTTTTTTTTTTAATAAGGTGATATATTATTATTATTTATATTTTTGAATTAAACAAAATTTCCAATAAGGTTGAGAATTAAACTTAAATCATAAAATCAGTAAGGACTTTAAATTTCAGATAGAGAAATAATACTAATTTCACTTGTAAAAATCATATTTGTAATTAATTTCATAAATTTTGATATTTTAATAAAATCTACTAATTTAAGAAATAAATTTATAAAATATAAAGATACATACTTCTTAACATAAAAATACAGTAGAAATCACATATCCAATATTTATGAAATTTACAATAGAATTTATCACATAATAATTAAAATCAATTTTTAAAACAAATTTAAAAAAAGAAATTTTCTGTTTTCTGGAATTTCCAGAATCTGGATGGCCATTTGGCTTACTTCAAGCTCTCATATCTTTTAACCCGAATTATATCCAGTGATGAAATCAACACCAATTTAAAGTATGCATATCATACTACAAGACCAAAATTTGTTTCGATTAAAAAGACCACAAGATTCCTAAGTTTCGAAAGCCAAAATTCAAGAAATCATCACAGAAATACCCAGATTTTTGGGTTTCCAGTATCAATGAGCCTACTTTGAGGCTTTAATTCTCTTAACACAGGAAGCCTCTAACCAAGACATTGACGCCAAATTAAACATCTAATTTCATACTTCAAAAGCCCTCAAAGAAACGACCAAAAACGTCACCGGAATATGGAGTTCCGGTGACCCAAAGTTGGGCTGTCAAAACTGTTGAAAACCAGATTTCTAATTAACTTCAAAAATTCATATATTCCTAACCATAAGGCCAAACAAGATGCTACAAAAACCATTGGAAAGATCTTTTCAAGACCTTTCCATTGGTACCCATCATGCTACCGGAAAGTCATCAGAAAAGTGCCGGATTTAAATAAAAAAATAAGAAAATATATCTAATTTAGGGTTTTTGTACCCAAATTATGAAAATATAATTCCCAAACATACCTTAATCAGCAATCTCTTTCCCTCTCCTCTGTCTTTCTTCTTCCCTGATATTAAGCCTTTCTGACTGTCTGTTGTTTGAATCTGATGAATGAACTAACGTAAGTTGTTGTCTGTTCTTTTAAAACTTATAAACTACCTAACCCCACTAACTTAAATGGGATAAATAAACTGACCCTTAATCCCACTAACTTAAACGTGATAATAAAACTGACTTAATTAAACTTCTTCTTTTACTTAAAGACCCCTTCTTCTATTTTTTTAATTATTAAGACACTAAATGTCATAATTGTAAATAAATAAAATACTAAAATAATATCTACTTATTATCTTTATAAAACTATAGCTTAATAATTTTAATTTAATTTTTTTTATAATAAATACTCTGTGAGAGGTATTACAGCCTACTTAAAGATGGATGCACGAATGTTATCAGAGCTTTTGAGATAAGGGATAATTCTTAAATTGATATGTTCAGGTCAACTGGTGTTAACCATAAGTTTGTTTTTGAGTAGAGGGTTTACGCCTGTTGGAGCTTTGCTTTTTCTCGATGTTGTAAGTCAAGGCAATAGGCTTGGATTATAGTTTCACTTTTGTGTTTAGTGTAGTCCTCTTGTACGTGTACTATTCTTATTGCTTGACTTGTTATGTTATTAAAAATTTTTTATCTATAAGATTCAAGACTTGTTATGGTATGTAAATTTTTTATCTATAAGATTCAAGACTTGTTATGCTTGACCTTGCATTTAATAAACTATTCCAAGCTTGTAGTTTAGAAATAGAAGTCTCAGGATCTTTGATTCTCTCAGAAACTGATTTCCAAGATGGGTGGTGAAAAGAGAAGTAGCGTTTTGCTTTCTTCCATGTTCCGCTTGTTCAACTTGCTTCTGTTACGTTGCTGCGCTGCAACTAATAACATAACTCTATCCAGGCCATTATCACAAGACCAAATCCTTACCTCCCCAGGCCAATTTTTTGTGCTTGGCTTCTTTCAGCCTAACAATTCTGCCAATCGATATCTGGGAATATGGTATAAAGATATAGCTCCTAAAAAAATTGTTTGGGTGGCCAATAGAGAGAAGCCAGTTACAAACTCCTCGGCAAGTCTAACAATCGGGAGTGATGGAAATTTGAAGCTTGTAAATGGAAACCAAGACACTCTTTGGTCAACCAATGTTTCTGTCCAGTCAAATAGTTCGGTAGCAGTGCTTTCAGATAATGGAAACTTTGAACTTATAGATGGTATATCAGGAGCGAATTTGTGGCAGAGCTTTGAGCATCCTTATGATACTTTCTTACTTGGGGCAAGTATAGGGTATAACTTCAAAACTGGAGAGAGACGTTTCTTGACATCCTGGAAAAGTGACAGTGATCCATCACCCGGAAATTTTGTTGTTGGACTTCTACCTGGGTCGACAATACAAGCTTTCGTTTGGAAAGACAGGTTACCTTATTGGAGAAGCGGGCAATGGGATAAAACGAAGTTTATTGGTATACCAGAAATGGATTCATCATCTTCAAGTGTATTTGACCTCAGAGAAGATCGTCAACGAGGAACTGTGTATTTATATACTGATACATACAACCAGTCTGTTGCTTCAAACATGGTTATTTCTTCAGTGGGAACTCTGCAGTGGGTGCACTGGGAGAGAGGCCAGGGCTGGATTGTTGGTTGGGAAGCACAGCAAAATCCGTGCGATGTCTATGGAGTCTGCGGATCATTTGGGGTTTGCAGCCCATCTGAATCACCCATTTGCAACTGCTTAAGAGGATTTACACCAAAGTCAGATGAAGAATGGAACAAAGGAAACTGGACAGGGGGTTGCATGAGACGAACCAATTTATCTTGCGAGGCAAACACAAGTTCCAAACCCACAAACACCAGAAAAACAGATAGATTTTGGACGATGGATAGGATGAAACTTCCAGATCTTTCCGAGTATTTGGAAATCGACGACGACCTATGCCAAGAATGGTGCTTGAATAACTGTTCCTGCATGGGTTATGCAATTGTATATGGAATTGGGTGTCTGGTCTGGACTGAAAACATCATAGATATGCAAAAGTTCCCCTTCGGTGGGGAAGAATTCTTCTTACGGCTTGCACATACAGAATTTGGTGAAAATATTATTGCCCTTAAGCTGAATTTTAAGATTGGATTTGATTTTTTCCTTTTCTTCTCACACTTCACAACCGTCGTCTTAATTGTTTTTCTTTCCTTTTCAAATTTCAGCTGATGAGAGACTAAAAGAGAAGCTCATTATCAGCCTCACAACCATTTCTTGCATCATCATCTTGGGCATCTTAGTATATGGCATACGCCGTAAAAGATCTACCAAATTAAGTAAACCCTCTCTGTCTCTATCTTAGTATATGAGTTTCTGAAATCTTATCACATATAGGTTCACTTTTCCTTTTTCTTTCCAAGATCCGTTAATTTCATGGCTTGGATGAGTTATTAATTTGAGTTTTGTCCTTAAATCTCAACAATCAGGTAAACGAAAGAGAATTTTCAAGCACTTTGACTTGTCAGGGAACGAAACCTCAAGCGAAATCTTAGCCGGAAATACAATGAGAAGCCATTTAGAACTAGAAGATCCATCGGAATTACCTATGTTTGACCTGAATACAATATTAGTCGCCACTGATAACTTCAGCACAACAAATAAACTAGGGCAAGGAGGATTTGGCCCAGTTTATAAGGTGAATAATCCCACAAACTTGAAAGAAGAAGTGCTTTATTGTTATAGAAAGCTGCAACCATGCACACATACATCGATAAATTTGTGAATTTTGTCAGGGCAAGCTGCATGATGGGAAGTATGTGGCAGTCAAGAGACTCTCTAGTAGCTCAGGCCAGGGCTTAGAGGAGTTCAAGAATGAAGTTATGTTGATCTCCAAACTCCAACACAGAAATCTGGTCAGGCTATTCGGTTACTGCATTGAGAAAGAAGAAAGGATACTCATATATGAGCTCATGGCCAACAAAAGCTTGGACACTTTTTTATTTGGTTGGTTCCACCTAGCACTTTATCTTTCTCCCATCCCTTCCTAGATTGGGTGCTCTCAAGTCTTAACTTGTCTGTCTTACTCTTAATGCCTTAATATGCTGCCATGCTGGAACATATAGGATTAAGATGAGGTTCCATGAGTTGACACTTTCATGGTCTAGATGGGACTCATCTTAGCCACTACCCAAATAATTTTTTTTAAAATTTAATGGTATATTGAAACCAGAGAGAAGTAAAAAGCCTCATCTCTGGAAGTAAAAAAGAAAATTCATGGCTATCACTTTCTGATCATGAGAATAACAGTTCAGAATCTCCTTCAAAAGTTCACCTAAATAACTATACAAAAGGCCAGGGAACTCAAGGGCTCCTGTACACGTTGAAAAGATCCCAATACGTCCCCAGCAACATGAGGTATCCCCTTACCCAAATATTTGAGTTGCAATAATAGCCCCTGAATTTATAAATTTGATGCAGTGATCAAGTAGCTGCCTAGCTAGAACAAATTCAAATGCTTTTGCTTGGCATTGAAATATGGTTGTCATTTTTAGTAATTAACTAATCAGCACTATAATCTTTGGTGACTGAAATTGTCTGCCTGTTAATCTTTTTGATGATCTCTGGCTGGGAAGATAACTGATGCGTACAAATCATATGTCTCTGGTGCATTGATTAGATCCAACAAAGAGAGCAGACCTTCATTGGCCAAAGCGTTTCAACATCATTCAAGGTGTTGCTCGGGGGCTTCTTTACCTCCACCGTGATTCTTGTTTAAGGGTTATACACCGGGACTTGAAGGTCAGCAACATCCTTTTGGATGACAAAATGAATCCAAAAATTTCAGATTTTGGATTGGCACGGATATTTCAAGGGACACAGTTATTAGCTAATACCCATAGAGTCGTTGGAACTCTGTAAGCAATTTTTCTTTCTTTTTTTTTTTATCTATTAGAACATATTCAACTGTTGCCTACCACGAATCATCATCACTATATGCTTATCCTTCTAGAGTCTAGACTAAACTTGTTATTATCAGTATAAGCATATTCGGCCATGCTTAATTTCCTGCTTTCATCTATCCAGCAGTGACATATTTCACTTATTTATAGTCACAAACTATTCAAGTGTAAGCATTATTTATTTGCTTATTTGGTTTATCCAAACATATTCCAGCGGCTATATGTCTCCTGAGTATGCATTGAGTGGGATATTTTCCGAAAAGTCAGATGTTTTTAGCTTCGGAGTTCTCCTGTTAGAGATTGTCAGTGGCAGGAAGATTACGGCCTCCTACAATGATGACAAACGCATAAGCCTTATTGGTTACGTAAGTGCAAAATTTTCAATGGACGGTGCTTTTATGTGCTATTTGGCATTCAAAGTTTATACGGACAAAGCTACTTTTGTTTCAGGCATGGCGACTGCGGTCTGAAAGCAAGGAATTAGACTTATTGGATGAAGCCATGGCGGACTCTTTTTCGTCATCAGAAGTAACAAGGTGTATATGGATTGCTCTGCTTTGTGTCCAGGATCATGCTGAACATAGGCCAAACATGTCAGCAGTTGTTTCTATGTTAAGCAGCGAAGCCGAGCTTCCACGGCCAAAACAACCTACATTTACATTTCAGACTGGATTCTACTCTGAAAAATCCGACTCCAACCATTTGTTGTCTGCCTGTGAGCTTACAGAGTCCGTGCTCGAAGGCCGATAACCACTCTGTAGCAAGCACAGTAATCTTTGGTCATAAGAATAAACAAGTTCAGAAAATATTTATTTTCCATAGGGTAAGTTTAGAAAATACCTGTGTGTGCTAATTGGTCTTTTACTAGGACTTTTTCTTTCTTACAACGTATTACGGTACTTTGAAATGTATGAGTCACAAATGCGTGCATCACAAGGTGTGGTCGCTATATGTTTGGCAAAGTAGATGAGCGTTTGGCCAATTGGTGGCAATTAAGGTAATTCAACTGTATCGGTAAGATTTTTGTTTGCAGAAATCGTGTACATTTCTATGAATAATTATCTGGGGCAATATCTTCTTGCATTAAAATATTCATCTGTAATGGTGATTTCTTCAAAATTTATGGTGTCTTGCTGTTGGAAATAGTCTTTTAGTTATGTCAGGCTCTGGTTTTATTAATTTTATGACTGAGACTTTGAAGCAATGAAAGAATAGTACAATGATGACTATCATACAAAGAGCAAGCTTCTTGATTATACATATTCATAATCATCTCTGTTCTTACAATCAGCAATTTCCTGGAGAAAATGGGTGGGAAAAACAGAATCTGCAGCATTCTGCATTCTCCCATGTCCCTGTTGTTCAACTTGCTTCTGTTACAATGTTGCACTGCAACTAATAACATAACTCTAGACAGACCTTTGTCACAAGAACAAGTCCTTACCTCCCCTGGCCAAAATTTTGAGTTAGGCTTCTTTCGGCCTAATAATTCTTCTGCCAATCAATATGTGGGAATATGGTACAAAAATATTACTCCCCGGACTGTTGTTTGGATCGCCAACAGAGAGAAGCCAGTTACAGACTCCTTGGCAAGTCTAACGATTGGAAGTGATGGAAATTTGAAGCTTGTAGATGGACTCCACGACACTCTATGGTCAAGCAATGTTTCTGCTCCGTCATATGGTTCAGTAGCAGTGCTTTCAGATGATGGAAACTTCGCCCTGAAGGATAATATATCTGGAGATAATCTATGGCAGAGCTTCGAGCATCCTTCTGATACTTTCTTACTCGGGTCAAGTATTGGGTTTAACACTAAAACCGGAGAGAGACGCGTCATGACTTCCTGGAAAAGTGACACTGATCCCTCACCCGGAAGTTTTGTTGTTGGACTGGCGCAGCGGTCACCACCGCAAGCTTTCATTTGGAAAGGGTCGGTGCCTTATTGGAGAAGTGGAGAATGGGATAAAACCAAGTTTATTGGTATACAGCAACTGGATTCATCATATTCAAGCATGTTCGACCTCATAGAAGATATTGAACAAGGAACAGTATATTTGATTTCCAATCCTCACAACCAGTCGGATTTCGAAAAAATGATTGTTTCATGGATGGGACCTCTAAAGTTGACTTTTTGGGAAGACCAGCGCTGGAATGTTGAATGGGAAGCACCAAAGAATCCATGTGATGTCTATGGAACCTGTGGACCATTTGGAGTTTGTAAGGCATCTGAATCTCCCATTTGTAGGTGCTTAAAAGGATTTGTACCGAAGTTAGATGAGGAATGGAGAAAAGGAAACTGGACAGGAGGTTGCGTGAGACGAACTGAATTACTTTGCGAGGGAAACACAAGCAACGAGGCAACAGACAGGGGAAAAGCAGATAAGTTTTGGAAAATGGATAGGATGAAACTTCCTGATTTTTCCGAGTATAAGAACCTTGATTACCCCATCCCATGCCAACAATGGTGCTTGGATAACTGTTCCTGCAAGGCTTATGCCACTGTAGAAGGAATTGGGTGTCTGGTTTGGACTGGAAACCTTACAGATATGCAGGAATTCTCCTTTGGCGGGGAAGCATTTTTCTTACGCCTTGCACCTTCAGAATTTGGTGAGAATATGATTAAACTCGAGCTGGGTGAATAAAATTTCGCATCCTTTTTCAGTTTTCACACACTTCTACTCATCAGCTTTATTTCTTGGTCTTCCTTTCTGTTGGTTAAATAAGGACATGCATTAGCTAAAACAAGGTCTTTCTTTCTCCTTTTGTTTTTTCTTTTTTTCCTTAAAAATTTTCAGCTCATGAAAGGTTAAGAGAAAAGCTCATTATCAGCCTCACAACTATTTCTTGTATCATCACCTTGGCCTTGGGCATCTTAATATATGGCCTACACCGGAAAAGATCTCAAAAAATAAGTAAGCCTTCTCTCTCTCTCTCTCTCTGAGAAATGTTGTTTTCCCTTGTTTTGTCAATATTTTATTCTAATCCAAGTTTCCTTTTCCTTAATTCAAAACAAAGGTTGTATCTTTTATTTATTTGTTATTGTTTTGAAGTCCTGTCCTCCAATAAGTCAACTGAGATTTAGCAAGGATGACCAAGCACAGATTGAGAACTGGTCAATTATTGTCAGGAAAGGGAGGTGAGGTTTATGCCTCATGTTGCTGGCATGTTTGCCGGGTAAAGTAAATGTGTACAGGTTTCCTAGACTCTCTGGTCTTTTGTATAGACCATTAGGTGATGACTTTTGGAGGTGATTCTGGGCTGTTACCTCAAATTTAGAGAGTAACAAGCATGAATCTTTTTGTTCTCTTTCCAGAGGTGAAGGTTGACTTTCCTCTGTTTCAATATAGCATGAATTTTTTTTTAAAAAAAATTGTCAGGAATTTGAATCTCTGGAATCTTATCATCCTAGAACTTTACATGCAAATTATGTGTTCATCAATTTCCTATTTTGATTTTTTGAAAGAGGCCCATAATTTCGTCTTCAAATAAATGAGTTATTTATTTGAATCAGGTGAAGAAACAAAAATCTCGGAAGACTTGGAGTTGGCTGCTGAAATTGAATCTTCAAGCGAAATCTTGCCTAGCTACATGTTGAGAAGCCATTTAGAACTAGAAGATACATTGGAACTACCTATATATGACCTGAATAGCATATTAATTGCCACAGATAACTTCAGCCTAGACAACAAACTTGGGCAAGGAGGCTTTGGCCCAGTTTATAAGGTGAGTAATGACACACACATATCTGAAATAAGTGCTTTACAGTTGTAGAAAGATGAAAACAAGCATACATTGATGAATTTACGAATTTTGTCAGGGATATCTACCGGATGGGAAGTATGTAGCGGTTAAGAGACTTTCTAGTACGTCAGGCCAAGGCAAAGAAGAGTTCAAGAATGAAGTAATGTTGATCTCCAAACTCCAGCACAGAAATCTTGTCAGGCTCTTTGGTTATTGCAGTGAGAAAGAAGAAAGAATACTCATTTATGAGTACATGGCCAACAAAAGCTTGGATAAGTTTCTATTTGGTTGGTTCCACCAAGCACTCTACATTTTTCTCCTGACCCTTGTTAATCCCTTGGGTTCATAATGTCTCAACTTGACTGTCATGTTACCTAATATTGCTATTACTCAGCATTTAAATATTGTTGTCATTTTTAATTAGCAATCACCCATTAGGTAAAGTATAGATCCTCTAATCTTTGGAGCCATACCTTTTTTCTGTTAACTTTTTGGTAAGGCTTGGAAAGATAACTGTTATTTTAACCATATATCTCTGGTGTATTGATCAGATCCAACAAAGAGAGCAGAACTTTGTTGGGCAATGCGTTTCAACATTATTCAAGGTGTTGCTCGGGGGCTTCTTTACCTCCATCGTGATTCTTGTTTGAGGGTTATACACCGAGACTTGAAAGTCTCCAACATCCTCTTGGATGACAAAATGAACCCAAAAATTTCAGATTTTGGGTTGGCTCGGATCTTTGAAGGGACACAATATTTAGCAAATACACATAGAGTGGTTGGAACACTGTAAGCAAATTCTCCATCGTAGAACAACATTCAACTGTTGCCATCCATTACACATAGTATCATTTACACTAAAGTTGTTAGTGTTTGAATAACAAGTAATTATAAGGAGTGACTTGGCATACTTGGCCATATATTTCTGCTTTCATCTACTACTGATACATTTCAATTAATTATTTGCTTGGTTGGCTCATCCAAACAAATTTCAGGGGCTACATGTCTCCTGAGTATGCATTGACTGGGATGTTTTCCGAGAAATCAGATGTTTTTAGTTTTGGGGTTCTCTTATTGGAGATTGTCAGCGGCAGAAAGATCAGTACCTCCTACTTTAAAGATCAACATCTATGCCTTCTTAGCTATGTAAGTGCAAATTTCTAAATTGATGTGTGATTTGTCTGTTATTTGGGACATTCAAATTTAAATGGCCCAATGTAATTTGTCTCAGGCATGGCAACTGTGGCATGAAAGTAAGGAAATGGAGTTGTTGGATGAAGCCTTGGCGGACTCATTTTCGTCGTCAGCAGTAAAGAGGTGCATTCATGTAGGTCTTCTTTGTATTCAGGATTATGCTGAACATAGGCCATCCATGTCAACAGTAGTTTCTATGCTAAGCAGTGAAACAGAGCTTCCACAGCCAAAACAACCTATATTATTCCAAAGTGCACTGAAGTCTGATCGATCTGAATCTAACAGCATCTGGTCCACAGGTCAGATTACAGAATCAGTGCTCGAAGGGCGATGATCTTTGTGTAGACTTGATTGTATGGTTATTCCTCTGACAAAAGAAAAAGAAAGTCCGAAAGTAATGTTACAAAGGGTGAAGCTAGCAATTTAGGCCCCATAAGCAGATTCCTGTTCTTATTTACTAATTGAAACACAAGTTTTCAACCCTTTTGGGCTTTTAGCATCACCAGGATAAAAAGATAGGCATATGCTGCACCTATAAGTAGCCTGGTCTAATATATATATATAAATATCGAATAATTCTTAAATTAAACATAAATTTTTTTATCTTCAGTTGATATTTAGAATTTACAGGTCAGGATCTAAGATTGATAGTATAAACCTGAATATATGACATAAAATTATAAAATAAAACGCCAAAAGAAACATCAAGTGCAGACAAAAAATTTACATGAAATAAAAAAAAAGACAAATGACTTTGGATTAATTTTTTTTGAACGAAAACGAAAACATATCGATGTCATCAGAAATTTTCTATTAATAATTTGTTCAAGCTGACTTTCTGTAGCTTCATTGAAGATGTGGATACATGGCGACTCATTACACGAAATGCACCTATTGGGGAATTCTTTAGCCAAAAATAGGATTTCTATTTTCTTACGATATATATTCTCCAATATGCGAGTGGCAGCTGCATGCATGACGTGGTGTGATAGCTATGTTTCATGAGGTCTATGGCAGTGATTAAAGTAAGGTATTTATCAGTAAATTAATTTAATAATATTAGCAAGATGTGTCTCAAAATTTTTCATTACCGCAGATAAAAATTAGTCATGAACTTTGCCTTGAATCTTAGTTTTCATAAATGCACGAGTTACAGATGCATGCATCACTTGGCGTGATAGCGTTGTTTGATGGAGTAGATGGCATTTGGCAGTGATTAAAGAAATTTTAGTCGTATTAGCAGGATGTCATGATATAGTTATCTGCTGGAATCATGAAATTTTCCAGGAATTTTCCGGAGCAATATTCATTTTACATAAAATGTTATTTTCTTTCAAATATTTTGGACAGTCAGACTGTTGGAAATAGTCTTTTGGGCTACGTCAGGCTCTAGTTTTAAACTGGGAAAGGTTACAGCAATAGTTTCTGATTTTAAAGTTCTATTTCAGGATTAAAAGAATCCTGAACTATGTCACGCTTGGTTAAGTGGGAATGAATAATGATGGAGTACATTCCTATACGTATTCATCTCTGATTCTCTCAGAGACTGATTTCCGAGATGGGTGGGGAACAGAGAAGATGGGGCGTTTTCCTTTCGTCCATGTCCCTGTTGTTGAACTTGCTTCTGTTACATTGCTGCGCTGCAACTAATAACATAACTTTATCCAGGCCATTATCAGAAGACCAAATCCTTACCTCCCCAGGCCAATTTTTTGTGTTAGGCTTCTTTCAGCCTAACAATTCTGCCAACCGATATGTAGGAATATGGTATAAAGATAAAGCTCCTACAAAAATTGTTTGGGTGGCCAATAGAGAGAAGCCAGTTACAAACTCCTCGGCAAGTCTAACAATTGGGAGTGATGGAAATTTGAAGCTTGTAGATGGAAACCAAGACGCTCTTTGGTCAACCAATGTTTCTGTTCCGTCAAATAGTTCAGTAGCAGTGCTTTCAGATAATGGAAACTTTGAACTTATAGATGGTATATCAGGAGCGAATTTATGGCAGAGCTTTGAGCATCCTTATGATACTTTCTTACTTGGGGCAAGTCTAGGGTATAACTTCAAAACTGGAGAGAGACGTTTCTTGACATCCTGGAAAAGTGACAGTGATCCATCACCCGGAAATTTTGTTGTTGGACTTCTACCTGGGTCGACAATACAAGCTTTCGTTTGGAAAGACAGGTTACCTTATTGGAGAAGCGGGCAATGGGATAAAACGAAGTTTATTGGTATACCAGAAATGGATTCATCGTCTTCAAGTATATTTGACCTCAGAGAAGATCTTCAACAAGGAACTGTGTATTTATATACTGATACATACAACCAGTCTGTTGCTTTAAACATGGTTATTTCTTCAGTGGGAACTCTACAGTTGGAGCACTGGGAAAGAGGCCAGGGCTGGATTGTTGATTGGGAAGCACCGCAAAATCCGTGCGATGTCTATGGAGTCTGCGGATCATTTGGAGTTTGCAGCCCATCTGAATCTCCCATTTGCAGCTGCTTAAGAGGATTTACACCAAAGTCAGATGAAGAATGGAGCAGAGGAAACTGGACAGGGGGTTGCATGAGACGAACCAATTTATCTTGCGAAGAAAACACAAGTTCCAAACCCACAAACACCGGAAAAGCAGATAGATTTTGGACAATGGATAGGATGAAACTTCCAGATCTTTCTGAGTATTTGGAAATCGACAACGACCTATGCCAAGAATGGTGCATGAATAACTGTTCCTGCATGGGTTATGCAATTGTATATGGAATTGGGTGTCTGGTCTGGACTGGAAACATTACAGACATGCAAAAGTTCCCCTTCGGTGGGGAAGAATTCTTCATACGGCTTGCACATTCGGAATTTGGTGAAAATATTATTGCCCTTAAGCTGAATTTTAAGAATGGATATGATTTTTTCCTTTTTTTTCTCACACTTCACAACCGTCGTCTTAATTGTTTTTCTTTCCTTTTAAAATTTCAGCTGATGAGAGACTAAAAGAGAAGCTCATTATCAGCCTCACAACCATTTCTTGCATCATCATCTTGGGCATCTTAGTGTATGGCATATGCCGTAAAAGATTTATCAAAATAGGTAAACCCTCTCTGTCTCTATCTTAGTATATGAGTTTCTGAAATCTTATCACCATATAGGTTCACTTTTTCTTTTTCTTTCCAAGATACCTTAATATGATGGCTTGGATGAGTTATTTATTTGAGTTTCGTCCTTAAATCTCAACAATCAGGTAAACGAAAGAGAATTTTCAAACACTTTGACTTGGCAGGGAATGAAACCTCAAGCGAAATCTTAACCGGAAATACATTGAGAAGCCATTTAGAACTAGAAGATCCATCAGAATTACCTGTGTTTGACCTGAATAGCATATTAGTCGCCACTGATAACTTCAGCGTAACAAATAAACTAGGGCAAGGAGGATTTGGCCCAGTTTATAAGGTAAGTAATCACCCAAACTTGAAAGAAGAAGTGCTTTATTGTTGTAGAAAGCTGCAACCTTGCATATATACTTTGATAAATTTGTGAATTTCTTCAGGGCAAGCTGCATGATGGGAAGTATGTGGCAGTCAAGAGACTCTCTAGTAGCTCAGGCCAGGGCATCGAAGAGTTCAAGAATGAAGTTATGTTGATCTCCAAACTCCAACACAGAAATCTGGTCAGGCTATTCGGTTACTGCATTGAGAAAGAAGAAAGGATGCTCATTTATGAGTTTATGGCCAACAAAAGCTTGGATACTTTTTTATTTGGTTGGTTCCACAAAGCACTTTTATCTTCTCCCATCCCTTTCTAGATTGGGTGCTCTCAAGTCTCAACTTGTCTATCTCATTCCTTAATGCTTTAATATGCTGCCATGCTGGAACATGTAGAATTAAGGAAAGGTTCCATGAGGTGGCACTTTCATAGTCTAGATGGGACTCATCTTAGCCACTAACCAAGTATTTGACTTTCAATAATAGCCCCTGAATCTTAAAATTTGATGCAATGATCAAGTAGCTGCCTAGCTGGAACAAATTCAGAATGCTTTTGCTTAGCATTGAAATATGGTTGTCATTTTCAGTAATTAACAAATCAGCACTCTAATCTTTGGTGACTGAATTTCTGTCTGTTAATCTTTTTGATCTGAGGCTGGGAAGATAACTGATGCATACAAATCATATATCTCTGGTGCATTGATTAGATCCAACAAAGAGAACAGACCTTCATTGGCCAAAGCGTTTCAACATCATTCAAGGTGTTGCTCGGGGGCTTCTTTACCTCCACCGTGATTCTTGTTTAAGGGTTGTACACCGGGACTTGAAGGTCAGCAACATCCTTTTGGATGACAAAATGAACCCAAAAATTTCAGATTTTGGGTTGGCACGGATATTTCAAGGGACACAATTGTTAGCTAATACCCATAGAGTCGTTGGAACTCTGTAAGCAATTTTTCTTTCTTTGTTTATCTAATCACAACATATTCAACTGTTGCCTACCACGAATCATCATTACTATATACTTATCTTTCTAGAGTCTAGACTAAACTTGTTATTATCAGTATAATCATATTTCGTCATGCTTAATTTCCTGGTTTCATCTATCCAGCAATGACAGATTTCACTTATTTATAGTGATAATTCAAGTTTAAGCATTATTTATTTGCTTATTTGGTCTATCCAAACATATTCCAGCGGCTATATGTCTCCTGAGTATGCATTGAGTGGGATATTTTCCGAAAAATCAGATGTTTTTAGCTTCGGAGTTCTTCTGTTAGAGATTGTCAATGGCAGGAAGATTACAGCCTCCTACTATCATGACAAACACATAAGCCTTATTGGCTATGTAAGTGCAAAACTTTTCAATGCCTGGTGCTTTTATGTGTTATTTGGCATTCGAAGTTTATATAGACAAAGCTACTTTTGTTTCAGGCATGGCAACTGTGGTCTGAAAGCAAGGAATTAGACTTGTTGGATGAAGCCTTGGCGGACTCCTTTTCATCATCAGAAGTAACAAGGTGCATTCATATTGCTCTACTTTGCGTTCAGGATCATGCTGAAAATAGGCCGAACATGTCAGCAGTTGTTTCCATGTTAAGCAGTGAAGCCGAGCTTCCACGGCCAAAACAACCTACATTTACATTTCAGACTGGATTCTACTCTGAAAAATGCGACTCCAACCATTTTTTGTCCGCGTGTGAGCTTACAGAGTCCGTGCTCGAAGGGCGATAACCACTCTGTAGCAAGCATTAACTCTGTTGTAGTTTCTTTGTAGGCTGAAATACTCAACCCAAAGCCCCACTCCTCTTGTTCAGTTCCTATTGCTTGTAAATCATTTGAATCTGCTATAAAGTTTGTAATCTTTTTGTCCTGCATATAAACAAGGATTTCAGAAAAGTTTTAGCATGTATTTATTTTTCATCTGAGGTCAATCTAGCGGTTTATACATTCATCAATTTAGCAGGTTTTCATCAGGAAAACTGATCAAGCCCGGCTACCTGTCATCTTCAGTCACTGATTGACTTTGATTAAACTATAACTAGAATGTATGAACTCTTGGGTACTGAGTTCTAACAACTAGCAATAAGCAAATCAAGCCAGTCTTATTATCCAAGTAGCTCAAAATGAAATGGAATTTCCTGGAAAAGAGCTAACTGTTGACTCTGTCTACAAACAACTTTTTATAGGAATATCAACTAGCGTGATTGCAATCATAGTTAATTAAATAAAGAAATTAAATGAGGTTTTAAATAACGTGTAAAGCCCATCAGCCTCCCCTTTCTAATTGGCTAAAGAAAGTATCTCACCAGCACCAAGAAGGTTTAGTTTTTGCAAAGTTCCACATCAAGAACGACAAACAAAAGATTTGGATTCTAAATTAAATAACAAGAAAGCAAAACTAGGATTAACAAAGCCCCCAAAAGATTTTTTACTTATGTTTGGTAGTCTGACTAAACTTGTCTTAGCAAATTCTATATAAAAAGCACACAAGCTTGTCCTGTCCAATGAATTTAAAGCAAAGGAGAGAACAATTTTCAAAGGGGGGTTTGGTCATGATGACTATTTTTAGATGACTTGGATTTTTCTTTTTTATTTTTGACTAAATTGACAAAAATTAGAAATAAACAGCAAAATCCAAGTAGAATACCAACCGTCCAAGACTCAAAAGGCACGCTCACTAGTTTGGTGGGAGGGTCCAGCTCTGTCCAAGAAGTGTCCCTTTCCGAGGGCCATATCCAAGCCCAGCACCATTCCGCGTGTGAAACCGTTCGTTTTCTTTGTGAAATGTGAAATGCCCATTCCCAACAGAGAATACCAGGGAAAGAGGAGAGCCGTAGAGCACATTCCTGTTCATAAATATAAAAAGATGGTTAGGTGATCTTCCCGTTTTCAGTCTTTGACCTTGTGAAAGGCATGTACAAAGCCAAACCAGGCGTATTATTTATTCTAAGTTTACTGTTACAATAATTTTTTGAATGCCAAATTCAAAGACGAAACGAAGAAACCGAGGAGAATAAAGGCATCAAAGAGTCAACATCCTCTCCTATCAAACCATACCAAATGTCTTCAAAATGAACAAACCAGCTCCACCAGTTTGAGAGAGGAACTCCTAGAGCCAGAGTAAGTGAAGAATGGGAACTATAAGAAATCACCATTTTTGTAGCTTCTTCTTGTTCTTCGCTTTCCTAGCTATCTTCCCAACAATTTCCTTCTCCATTGACACCTTAACTGCTACTCAGTCTATCATAAATAACCAAACTCTCGTCTCCCCAGGTGATGTTTTCGAGTTTGGGTTCTTCACCCTGGAAAATCCAGGTGAATGGTACGTGGGGATATGGTACAAGAACATTCCTGTCAGAACATACGTGTGGATTGCCAACAGAGACAAACCACTCGCGAACTCGTCAGGTATTTTCAAGCTGGAGGATCGAAACATCGTTCTTCTTGACCAAGGACAGAATCTTGTATGGTCATCAAACATAACAAAGGGTGACAACCCTGTTGCACAGTTGTTGGACTCTGGAAATTTGGTTCTAAAAGAAGCAAACATCAACGATGAGACCAACCATTACCTCTGGCAGAGCTTTGATTACCCTACAGATACTTTATTACCAGATATGAAGCTTGGATGGGATCTAAACGCAGGGTTTAACAGATTCTTAACAGCTTGGAGAACTAAAGGAGACCCTTCATCTGGGGATTTCTCATTCAAGCTAGATTATCATGGATTTCCAGAAATATTCTTGTGGAACAAGCAAAGGAGAGAATACAGAAGCGGTCCATGGAACGGTCTAAGGTTTAGCGGTGTTCCGGAAATGAAACCTCTTGATTATATCAGCTTCAACTTTGTCACCAACCAAGATGAGGTATACTACTCATTTTCTATAACAAACAAGAACTTGTTTTCCAGGTTGATAGTTACTCCAACTGGGACTCTTCAAAGATTAACATGGATCCCTGATACTGAAGAATGGAATCCATTTTGGTACGCACCAAAAGACCAGTGTGACAATTACCGGGAGTGCGGTCAGTATGGTATATGTGACAGCAACGCATCTCCAGTTTGCAAATGCCCAAAAGGGTTCAGTCCCAAGAATCAGCAAGCATGGAATTTGAGGGATGGGTCTGGTGGGTGTATTCGGAAGACGGATCTAGATTGCACCAAGGACAAGTTCTTGCACCTGCCTAATATGAAGCTGCCAGAAGGTACTTCTTCATTCGTGGACAAAAATATGACCCTAAAGGATTGTGCAGCTTTGTGCTCCAGGAACTGTTCTTGTACTGCTTATTCTAACTCAGATATTCGAAATGGAGGCAAAGGTTGTGTTATTTGGATTGGTGACCTGATTGATATGAGGCAATATACAGATGGTGGTGGTCAAGATCTCTTTGTTAGATTGGCAGCTTCTGATCTAGGTACGTTTCAAAATTCTCTTTCTTTAATAATCTTCACTTGGAATTGTTTTTCATAACTAATTATGCATAATCTGACTCGGTTTAATCGAGTCAACTAGAACAGGGAATCCCCTGTTTTGGAGGTTGAGGGCTTGAGGGTCACATTAGTTGAGCCAAGCTTGGAAACATTATCTTAACCCCAAAAACAAAAACAGGTATGGAAACATTGAATGGCACAAATGTTCGGTCTGAAGCTTAGCTAACCCCACAATTCTAGAAGTACAATCTCTGGAAATACGACAAGCTTTTGAAAATTTTCTTATCGTTTTGGTACAATTTCGAACCACAATTCACAGGTGACTGAACTTTTTTTGAGCCACGTGTGTCAGATCACTGTTAGAACATGCGTGGATCCCAGGCACCCTTTTGAATATCTTCGATTCTTTCGTGAATCAACGGGTGATAAGGTTGTCTGTCAGAGGATAGAGTCCGAGTGTCGGAGTGAAGCTAGCTGAACCACTCCCATGATTGGTTCCGTGACATAATTGCTTAATGAAAGATGTTACTGTTTTCAATGTCCCCACTCTCCCACCTACAACCCTTTCGAAGACAATAAAAGAGATAAATAGTGGTCCTGTTCTTTTTCACACAGTGTGCCGACGTTTTTGACTTGGTGTGGGTTACCTCGGAGCCAATGTTTAGAGCCTAGACTTTGTGGTACTTTCTCATTTTCGCGTCCTGAAGTTAAATCTAAGCAAATTACAGTGTTAATGGTACTGTACAATTTCAATATTTCACGCAGGACAATAATTCTGTGGGTCCAGTGGGGGAGGTGTTTCCTTCTCTGTCTTTTTCTTTTTGATAAAGGTCTTAAAATGAAAAGGGTAGTAGCTCCATATCGTTTTCAGGTTTCTTTCCTTTCTTTACCTAATACAATACCTTTTCATGCCACTCTCTTAAAAGAAAAAGCCAAAGCGTTACCAAATCTTAGTATATTGGTTTAAACGCCATTAACCTTGCTCTTATTCAGAGCAAATGCCATATATCTTTGTTTTTACGTTTGGTATCAATAATAATGAACAAATCAACTATGACTAGTCGAATATGAGTGACTTCAGTGATTGTAATCGCTTATGAACTGTGTGCTGCATGTTACCGGATAAAAAAGTTCTTTGGAAAAGAAGAATTCCAGGCTTCTTAAGGTCTAGGTCTAGGACCTAATCGCCCACTCTCTTTCCCTTAACCCCACTTGGGCTAGGATCTGTTGAAAATTCAGGCCTAAATTAGGCTTCTTAGAGGAGAGTTAATAAGCCCTTTGCCCCATAAACCACCTAAATGGGTGGAATGTTTTGGCCCAAATCGCATTCATTTAAGAAAGATCATTAGAGGCACTGGTCTAAGAACCTGTCCTTGTCGAGTTCAAGTTGTATACAGCCGACTGACTTAGTTGGGAAAAGGTTGTGAGAATACATGAGAGAAGGTCCACGTGAGTAATGGCAGAGATCTTTGTTTGCTTCGATTATTAAAGTTTCTACTAATAAATATGATGACGTCCTGAAAAGATTCCCATTTGGATGGATGGAATTGGACGCCCTACTGAAATTACGTTGCAACTAAAAAGTAGTGAAAATTTATGGTCTGAAGTGAATGCATTAGAAGGGGTAGACTTTGGCAAAACAGCATTGGCTGTATGCTTCGGTGAAGCCACATTAATTACTGGTTCTGTGACCGCTGTCTCATTCATGGCTTTGCGTAATTCATTGTTTGTGCTGTGTGGAAGATGACCTATTAGAGCAATGACTGGTGACAGATAGCCAAGCTGGTTCATCACACTGGGAACCCTGGTGCAGGTTCAGCCAGCTGACACGGTTTCTGTTGCTGCGGTTGTCATTTTATAATACGTGTGTTTTCAATATTTATGAGTTCATATCTAATGTGAACTTACCGTTTATATTTTGATCATTGACATGCTGGGAAAACTCCTGACCACAGGCCTAGCTCAACTATATAGGAATGGGAATATAATAACTTCCCAGAAAACAAGAAATGGTAACCATTTGAGTAATTTGTGGAAGTGACAGAGGGTAGGCCTTAAGCCTATAAGCATCTTTTTTTCTGCCAAAAAATTCTTAATATAATGCCTAAATTATTTCAGGAGATGGTGGGAACACTACTGCTCTAATCATAGGCATTACGGTGAGTGCTGGTGTTTTGCTTTTAGGGCTGATAGCCTATGTGGTATGGAAGAGAAAGGCAATGCAAAATAAAGGAAAAATAGGAAAGAAAGGTAACTTGAGTTTGGATGAGCGAGTAAACATATTTCTCCCTACATTCTTTTAGGTCTTAAAATTTTATGTTTTTGGTTCTACAGGTCCTCATGAAAGAAGCCAAGATTTTCTACTGAATGAGGTGGTTATCTCAAGTAAGAAGGAATTCTCGGCTGAAAGTCAACCTGATGAACTAGAATTACCGTTGTTTGATTTTGATACCATAGCAACAGCTACAGATAACTTTTCTGATGAAAAAAAACTTGGGCAAGGTGGTTTTGGCTGCGTATACATGGTAAATTCAATGATACAAAACATACTACTGCATGCAAATAGCCACAGATGCTCTTAAAATCTAACCCTGCAAATATAAATGCTAATGCCAGGGTAGGTTGGTTGAGGGTCAAGAAATAGCAGTAAAAAGGCTCTCAAAGAACTCTGGGCAAGGGACTGAAGAATTCAAGAATGAGGTTAGATTGATTGCAAGGCTTCAACATAGGAATCTTGTACGACTTCTTGGTTGCTGCATTGAGATGGATGAGAAGATGCTAGTCTATGAGTACATGGAACACAGGAGCCTGGATTCGGTTTTATTCAGTTAGTCCCTCTAACAACTTAATGAACTCAACAGGGTTCTCTTTAATTAAGAAATTTGATTAACGTAACAATTTTACATTCATGGCATTTATAGTAGTTGAAAACTTTTTCAGATAAAGCAAGAAGCTCCTTATTAAATTGGCAAAGGCGCTTCAACATTATTTGCGGCACTGCTCGAGGACTTCTATATCTTCACCAGGATTCCAGATTTAGGATCATCCATAGAGATCTCAAAGCAAGCAACATTTTGCTTGATGGAGAAATGAACCCGAAAATTTCAGATTTTGGCATGGCTAGAATTTTTGGTGGTGATCAAACAGAGGCAAATACTAAGAGAGTAGTTGGAACCTAGTAAGTATTGTAAACTTGATTTCTCTACTAGCTTGAAACTGTAAAATTAAAAGTAGTTCCTCATCCTAATATACCTTGTGATACACAGTGGCTATATGTCACCTGAATATGCAATGGATGGTCTCTTCTCAGCAAAATCAGATGTTTTTAGCTTTGGTGTTCTGGTGTTGGAGGTTGTAAGTGGCAAGAAGAACAGAGGATTTTATCACTCAAACAGTGAACTCAACCTTCTTGGCCATGTAAGCAGAGTACCACATTCATATTTCTACTAATGCTTATACTCTTAATAGTAGCGAAAGCTTTTCATGTCACTCAATAAATACTGAATATGACTCCCATTATTGCAGGCTTGGAGATTGTGGAAAGAAGGGAAGGGAATGGACTTAATAGATTCAGCAGTAGGTGATTCCTATAATGCACAAGAAGTACTTAGGTGTATACAGGTTGGCCTTTTGTGTGTGCAAGAGCGTGCAGAAGACAGGCCAAGTATGTCGACCGTGGTTTTGATGTTGAATAGTGAAACAGCAACAATGCCCCAGCCTAAAACCCCTGGCTTTTGCCTAGGACGAAGAAGTACTCTCGAAACTGATTCATCTAACAGTAAGCAAGATGAATCATGCACTGTGAACCAAGTCACAGTTACAATGCTAGATGCCAGGTAATGGAAGTTCCTGCCTCATCTAGGGTGTTTGTGTATCTCAAAAAAGCTCCCCTTGTACATTCTGCTGGATTTTCATGACAGCCTTAGCTGTAATTTTTGTGGCAGTTTTGGGTATTGGTGAAACTTTGGTGGTGTTAAACTTGTGAATACAATATATTCTTTTTAGTTTCTATTTTCAAGCCAACAAAAATGTGAGTCGTGGTTTATTTTATTGGGCCACTGTCCCTTGTGGGGACTGTTGTCACCTCAAGGTTTGAAAACTAGGCAGAAATACTAATAAACTAATAAGAACTAAAGTAAGAAGTTGACATCAAGCAATGTGAATGGGGGCTGGTGTAACACCTTGACATCAACCAATGTTAGTTGAGCAGGAAATGTGTACTTTCATTTCTGCAAACTATAGCACATCAGAATAAGAAAGATTTTTTTATTTGACAACCATTGATCTTTGTGGATACTGTTTTTGGCATTTGAATTGTTCAGCACAAATTGTCGTTCAGTAGATGGCTACTGAACAGCAAATCATTCCATCAGAAATCACCGTATCTGAACTTCCAGCAAAGTTTCAATATAAAAATAATATGAAGTAGAATTTCGTTGAATTTTCACTATTAAAGCTTAGTTGGTCAACCGATCTTCTCTGGTTGATGAAACGACCCAAAAACCAGTCGTCCACAACAAGAATTTCGTCTTCTGCCTCGATTTCCTACAACATGAAAGATAAGCGGTTTCCTTTCATTCTCGCATCCTGCAATATTTTCTTTTCTTTCATCGCAACAACAGCAACACTAACAACAGATATCTTAGCAGCAAATAGCACCCTGAAAGATGGACAGACCTTGGTCTCCCCCGGCCGAATCTTTGAACTTGGGTTTTTCAGTCCAGGCAACTCCAGTCATAGGTACCTAGGCATATGGTACAAGAACATACCCCTCACCGTTGTCTGGGTTGCTAACAGGAATAGCCCCATCACTAGTACCGCGGGATCACTGGTGTTTAGCCCTCAGGGTTCACTCTCTCTGCTTAATGATACAGTTTTTGTTTGGTCTGTTAATGTCACCAGGGTCTTGAGCAACCCTATCCTGCAGCTGCTAGACAATGGCAACCTTGTGTTGACTGACAGCAGCGGTGCTTATATATGGCAAAGTTTTGATTACATAACTGATAATTTATTGCCTGGAATGAAACTCGGATGGAATCTCAAGACAGGTTTGAACCGTTATATGACATCGTGGATTGACACAGATGACCCAGCAGCCGGGCAATTCACGGTCAGCCTGGAACAACCCGAGACTCCACAGTTCGTTGTCAGGGAGGGGACCCAGAAACAGAACAGGTGGGGTCCATGGGATGGGGTCAGGTTCAGTGGTGGCAAAAGGCTGAAGCCCAATCCTGTTTATTTACCAATGTTTAATTCAAGCCCTGAAGAGATTTACTACTCGTTCGAAGTTATAGAAAGTTCAGTTTTGTCAAGGTTTGTGGTGACACCGCTAGGTTTAATTCAGCATCTCACATGGAACAACCATAGCAATGAGTGGGTAGTTATAGTGTCTCCGCAACGAGATGCTTGTGACAGATACGAGTTGTGTGGATCTTATGGGAATTGCTATAGTAGTGATCCTAATTGTAGGTGTTTGAAAGGTTTTAAGCCCAAGTCACCAGAGGATTGGCGGTTGATAGATTGGTCAGGAGGGTGTGTTAGGAATCGGGATTTAAATTGCAGTAATGCTGATGGCTTTGTTAAGTACGAACGAATGAAGTTGCCTGATAATGCACATTTAGCAGCAAATAGGAGTCTGAGCCTTGAGGAATGTGAAGCAGAGTGTCAGAAGAATTGTTCTTGCATGGCTTACACCAGGATAGATATTCATGGAAATGGGAGAGACTGCATACTGTGGTTTGGTGATTTGGTTGACTTGAGGAAATATCCTGAGGGAGAGGACCTCTATATTCGAATGGCAAGGGCAGAATTAGGTATGTTTTTCAATGTTTTCCAATCCAATATTTGGTATGCGTTGCATTTTATTGGCTGGTTTAACACGGAAGAAACCCTGAAAAAGAACCTCTGTAATTTACATTTCCAATGAATAGATATAGCTCTTTGAATATTGAAATCAACCATTCAACAGGATTTCACTGTTATATTTTACCTATAATTATATCCTAAGGTTAAATTCGAAAATGTAGGATTGAGTGATTAGGATAACGAAAATAAGCACATGATTAGGCTACTCAGAAGGAGAGTAAGTTTAATAACTGCTTGACAGCTTACACCCACCCCATAAATTTCAGTCCTGCACTTATTTTTAAACTCAATCCTAAAAAATTGTTAGTTTTTTTAACCACTTTGTTTCCCTGGAAATGAAGGGTCTAAAATTTGATACCCTTTTGGGCCTGTGAGTCATAGAAGACTCCTGAATCTGATCATACCACACTTAGACAGAAGATTCATGTAAGCTAGTATAAGCCTAGCTTCTAAATGTCAATGGCTTTAGCAGAAAACCTTTAAAATACAGAACAAAATGTTTATTTTGTCAATTTTTTGGTGCCAGAATCAATTTCAGATGCTAAGAGGAAAGAGAAAGTGAAGATAGCTTTAGTCATCACCATGTTATCAGTTTTTGGCATGCTTCTTTTTGGAGTTGCAGGGTGGTGCAATTTTCAAGTGAGGGGAAAGATGAGAGGTAAGACCTCATTGGCACTATAACTGTCTACTTTGCACTCAATTCAATTGAGGTTATGGACCCTCTTCTTTTTTAAAGATCCCAGTTGATGTTTAAGGTGTGATCTTGATTACCATTTTCATTTCACGTACTCAACCACCTCTGTTAGGCATTGCCATAGTAGACAATAGCAGGCTAGGAGCTTTTGATTAACATTATAGGTTTGAATAGGAAATCTTTTTCTCTGATTAATCCCATCTCTTTAGCTAATTAATTCCTCTGTAACAGCTAGAAATGGAAACAATATGTTCTGGGATGCTAAAGAACAATATCAGAAGGAAGACCTGGAACTACCACTTTTTGATCTTAGTACTGTTTCGGCAGCCACTAGTAAATTCTCTTTTGAGCAAAAGATTGGGGAGGGTGGATTTGGTCCAGTGTACAAGGTGATTATCATTAATCATGTTATAGTAATCAAGGAAGACATGGTTACTTTAAGATAACAAAACACCATCAAAAGAAAAAAAAGAAAAAGAAAACCCTGAATTAGGATTTACTTTTCCTTTGCATGTGAGGAGATTTCTGATGCTTGATGTGGTATTGTACAGGGTGTTTTACCCACTGGAAAGGAAATTGCAGTGAAGAGGCTCTCAAAGAATTCTGGACAAGGCCTCCAAGAGTTCAAGAATGAAGTTATTCTGATTTCTAAACTACAACACCGTAACCTTGTTAAGCTTTTGGGATGTTGTATTCAAGGAGAAGAAAGAATGTTAATCTATGAGTATTTGCCAAACAAAAGCTTGGACTGCTTCCTATTTGGTCTGGACTCTGGTCATCTAGCCATTTGTAATTAGCATATCTTTCTTTCGATTGACATGATGTTCTTAGGGCTTGACAATTTTGACTATTTGACATGTCCAGATAAAACAAGGAGAAACTTTTTAGGTTGGAAGAAGCGCTTTGAAATTGTCATGGGGATTGCCAGAGGGCTTCTTTACCTACATCAAGACTCTAGATTAAGAATTATACACAGGGATCTCAAAGCAAGCAACATCTTATTAGATGACCAGATGCACCCCAAAATTTCAGATTTTGGCATAGCAAAAATTTTTGGAGGAGAAAGGACACAAGAAAAGACCAGAAGAGTAATTGGAACATAGTATGTCTGCAAGTGCTAGGTGAATACTTGAATTCATATCTACTAGTATGAATTCTGAAACTTTTGCTTTGTTCTGCAGTGGTTATATGTCTCCAGAATATGCAATGAGCGGACGCTTTTCAGTGAAATCGGATGTATTCAGCTACGGGGTTTTGGTGTTAGAGATAGTAAGTGGCAAAAAAAACTGGGGATTTCGTCACCCTGACCATGATCTAAGCCTTCTGGGACATGTACGTATATCATTAAGTCTAAAGACTACAAGAGCTTGTTCTGGCTTAATACAACTTTTAACTTCAATGCTGCATTCTGATAAACTTAATTACAAACTCAATTTGTTGTTTCAGGCGTGGAAACTATGGAATGAAGGGAATCCACTGGAACTAATGGATGAATTCATGGAGGACTCATTTTCGGCGAATGAGGTGGTGAGATGCATCCAAGTCGGTCTTCTATGCGTGCAGCAACGAACAGAAGACAGGCCTATGATGTCCTCTGTGGTAATGATGTTGAGCAATGAGAGTACACTGTTATCCAAACCAAAAGAACCTGGCTTTTGTGCTGAGATTTTAGGCACAGATACATCAAGTGGGAAAAATTTGTGCACAGCCCATGAATTAACTGTCACTGCTTTATCTGGAAGATAGCCTGCTTCAGTATTAATGGAATATATAAACATTCATTTTTGTCCCAATCATATATACTTGTACTCATTATCCATTACGGTTTTCAAGGTTTACTGAAACTTACAATTCTTGGTTTCTCCAGTTTAGTTTTTGTTAGTCTCTACAGCCATGTGAACTTAGTTTTATCGTCATAAGCGATCAAACTTAGACAATTCAAACTTTTTACAACATTTCGTGCCTATGACAATTTATGAATTGTCACTGTCAGTAGTTGAGTTCCGTAGAGAGACTGCTGTCTTAGAGTCGCCGCAAGGTTGTAAAGTTTACACACTGTGTGGTACAAAATAATATACAAGTACGAAAAAATGCCATTCAAGCAAGAACCTGATACAATAAGCGAGAATTAAGAACGTTCACATCGCATTCACTGTATTTCTAGAAGAATCATTGGGAAAAAGTCCAAGATGATGACTACCCAATCACGCTTGGAGAAGGTTTGTGCTTTATCCGGCATGACGTTTTTTCCATACCTTAGTTTGAAAAGGAGACAAATCATTGACCTATTCACTGGTTAAGACATACTTTTAAGGGAAGGAGGTGATTGACAACGTCGTAATACTTATATATTACATTTGAATAGCAAATACCAGCAAGTTGTCCTGATAGAACATATTCAAATGCTACAGAAGACCCAAAGGTCCAAAACAGAGCAGTCGAAGGTCGTTGTTGGACTCTTTGACTTTTTAAAGTTAATGACGGAAAAGCAAAACAAAATGTTAGGGATACATCTTTTCATGATTCCTTCGTCTCCCCATAGTCCAAAACAATGAAGTTTTCTTTCTCTCTCGTAATCTATTACGTTTTCGCTTCTTTAGCCTTCCAAATCCCCTCTGCAACAGCGGCAGATACCTTAGCAGCGAACAACACCCTGAAAGATGGCCAGACCTTGGTCTCCTCTGGGCAAAGGTTTGAATTTGGGTTCTTTTCTCTTGGCAGCTCCAGTCGCAGGTACCTGGGAATATGGTACAAGAACATTAATCCTCTCACTGTGGTGTGGGTTGCCAACAGGGACGACCCCATAACTAGCTCCTCAGGATCACTTGTGTTTAACCCTCAGGGTGCACTTTCTCTTTCCAATGGTACAGTTTTTATCTGGTTTGTTAATGTCACCAGGGCCTTGAGCAATCCTGTCTTACAGCTTTTAGACAATGGCAACCTTGTGCTAACTGGCGATGGTGGGGATTATTTATGGCAAAGTTTTGATTATTTAACTGATACGTTGTTGCCTGGCATGAAACTTGGTTGGAACCTTAAGACAGGTTTGAAACGAGATATGACATCATGGCTTTCCTCTGATGACCCAGCAACGGGGGAATTCACATTCAGCCTGGACCCACCTGAGGCCCCAGAATTGGTTCTCAGGAAGGGGGACCAGAAAGAGTACCGATGGGGACCATGGGATGGGGTCAGGTTCAGTGGCAGCAATGAGCTCAGGCCTAATCCTGTTTACACTCCAGAGTTCAATTCAAGCCGTGAAGAGATTTACTACACGTTTAAAGTTGATGACAGTTCAATTCTGTCAAGGTTTATAGTGACATCGCAAGGGTTGCTTCAGTATCTCACATGGACGAACCATAGCAATGAGTGGGCACTTATGGTGACCTTGCAAAGAGACAGTTGCGATAGGTACGAGTCATGCGGGCCTTATGGCAACTGCTATGCTGATGATCCTAATTGTAGATGTTTGAGGGGTTTTACACCCAAGTCTCCAGAAAGTTGGAGACTGATCGATTGGTCAGATGGATGTGTGAGGAAAAGGGGTTTGGATTGTCAGAACGGAGATGGCTTTGTCAAGTACGACAGAATGAAGTTACCTGATAATTCTCACTTAGTGACAAATAGAAATTTTAGTTTAAGCCTTGAGGAATGCGAGGCAGAGTGTTTAAAGAATTGTTCTTGTATGGCTTACACCAAGATAGATATTCATGGAAATGGGGGAGATTGTGTTATGTGGTTTGGTGATTTGGTTGACATGAAATACTTTCCGAATGGTGGGAGCAACCTCTACATTCGAATGGCACAAGCAGAATTAGGTATGCACTGCCAGCTAATTGGCACAAAAAATACACACACATACTCAAATGAACCTTTATATGGTAATAATTTACTCTTTGCATTGATTGACTTCTCTAGGAAATTGACCCATATTTTGTACTTTTATGATATTCCCAGAATTATAATTCACTGATCACTGGTGAGGTAATTTGCATTTGGTAGTCAAGTTAGTAAAGAGTCTGTATAATAATTGCTCCATGGCTGCCCTTTGCATGCCATTTCTTGACTTAAAGTGTGGTGGTTAATTCAAACTGGAAGATTGATAGGTAGCTTTAGATTCCCTAGAGCAGGTCATGTTCAATGGATAATAGACCAAAGTTTTCTCCAGATGTGAACCAGATCTCTGTTGGCCATCTTCCTTATGTCGGAGTGCTCTCTGGCTTGTGCCATATGCTTGGATGAAATATTCTTCATTGTAAGCTTGAAAGGCCATATAAACTTAGTTTTTGTACATTACTACATTAATGATGTTATCAGCAAAAATAGTCCCTTGACCTCAACCCAGTAAGGTGTATGAATATAGAACAGAGTAATTTATTTTTGGAACATTGTTCGGTGGCCAGAGTCAATTGCTGATGCTAAGAGGAAGAAACGAGTGAAGGTAGCTGCTCTAATCACCATGTCAATAGTTTTAGGCATGCTTCTTGGGGTCCTTGTATGGCGCATTTACCTAACAAGAAAGGCAAAGATCAGAAGAGGTAAGAACCCCAATTTACCTGATTGATTGCTGATCTTTTTGCTAATGCTTTTTTTTTTTTATCTACACCAAAATCCACGTGATCTTTGAGGTCTATCATGACTGAAATCTATAAAATGAACTAACATTTGCAATTAACTAATTATGCACTCTTCATTTCCCATCTGCAAAGCATCTTGTTTGTAGCCACTGCCATTCTTAAGCAGTAGCAAGCAAAAATTGCGTGTTGACAGAATTGACAGTAGCGGAATCCATTACAGTGAACCTAAGCAGACTATATATGGCTGCCCTGGATTTTATTAAACGAATTAAGAATAAACTATTTACCTGTTAAGTTGTAGTGGATTGGCAACAAGCCACTTGTGGAAAGTGTGGAGCAGCTCCAATACTTTCACATTGATAAAGTTCTCTTCCTGATAATTCTCAACAGTTCAATCTAAATGAGCTTATCTGATAATTAAGTGGCACATTGTTTCTGATAAGAAGAGGTGCAAAAGTAATAGACAATTGCTTTATACTTTTTATTCATCCAAAAAATTTATTTGAGAAAGTCTAAGGTGACAGAATGTAAGGAACTGAATCATTTTTATGACAATTTGAGCTAACTATTTATTTCCTGTAGATTTTATTATATTGGAAGAGTTTTACTTTAGTAATTGATCACATCGAGTAGCACTTCCGTTACACTTACACAAAAGCACGAGAGGCATGTCTTTCTTTTAATTAGCTGCTTGATTCCCCTGTAGCAGCAATAAGTGAAAACAATTCATACAGAGATACCAATGACGAAACTCAGGAGGGAGACCTAGAACTACCTCTTTTTGGGCTAGATGTTGTTTCAGCAGCCACTAATAAATTCTCATTTGAGAAAAAGATTGGAGAGGGTGGATTTGGTCCAGTCTACAAGGTCATTCTCATTGCTTATGTTACTGCCTTTTGTGATTAAATCAACTATGACAACAAGATAGCAAAAGATCGTATATCTGATGCTTGATATGTTCTGTAGGGCGTCTTACCCACTGGACAAGAAGTTGCAGTGAAGAGACTTTCTCAGAACTCTGGACAAGGCCTCCGAGAATTTAAGAATGAAGTGATTCTGATTTCTAAACTTCAACATCGTAATCTTGTTAAGCTTCTGGGGTGCTGCATCCAGGGAGAAGAAAGGATGCTAATCTATGAGTATCAGCCCAACAAAAGCCTGGACCAGTTCCTATTTGGTTTGTTCATCTGATAATTGAATTCTGACTGTTTCAGTCATTTACATGATTCTCGATTTACATTATAGATTTATCAATTACAAGACAAACAATGCTTAACAACTGTTACTGTTAACATTTTGGCAGATAAAACGAGAAGAAAATTTTTGACATGGAAGAAGCGCTTTGACATTGTTATTGGGATTGCACGTGGACTTTTGTACCTGCATCAAGACTCCAGGCTGAGAATTATACATAGAGATCTTAAAGCAAGTAATATTTTACTGGATGGCGAGATGAATCCTAAAATTTCAGATTTTGGCATAGCTAGGATTTTTGGAGAGAAAACACAAGAAATGACCAAAAGAGTAATTGGAACATAGTAAGTACTCTAATTGTGTGTTGAAGTTCATTTCTAATGTTAAAGATACTAAAATTCTTATCTTTTGGCAGTGGTTATATGTCTCCAGAGTATGCAATGGGTGGGCATTTTTCAGTGAAATCAGATGTGTTTAGCTATGGTGTTTTGGTTTTAGAGATAGTAAGTGGCAAAAAGAATTGGGGATTTTATCACCCTGACCATGATCTAAACCTGGTTGGACATGTAAGGATAAGAATAAAAACTTTACCCAATTTTTCTTCTTGCTTAATAATATGATTTTTCTAATGAAATGGGATGTCAACATGACATTTTACACACTTGTTTGAATCCTTTTAGACATGGAAACTATGGAATGAAGGGAATCCACTTGAACTAATGGATGAATTGATGGAGGACACAATTTCTGAGAATGAAGTGGTAAGATGCATCCAGGTGGGTCTTCTGTGTGTACAGCAGCGGATGGAAGATAGGCCAACAATGTCATCAGTGTTGTTGATGTTGAGCAATGAGAGCATAATGGTACCCCAGCCAAAAGAACCTGGCTTTTGTACAGAAATTTCTTCAGGCGGAGATACTTCATCGAGTGTAAATAATCTGCATACAGCCAATGAGCTGACTGTCACAGACTTAGGTGGACGATAGGCCTAGTTCAGTAATTATACAAATTCAGTATACTTTCACATAGCAAAGAGCAGAGTTAAATTCGAAGAGGCCTTGTTTTTCAAGATTCAATCACGACACGAAATAGCATACAACTAGCACAAGGTTGCCAGGTAGAGTCTAGCATACATTTGCTAAGTCGTGACCCTGTGAGGCACCGTAAGGCTTGTATTACCAGGTTTATCTGATATCGTGCAAGCTAGGCTGCCTCTGAACTCCTGATTATGCAAAAGATGGACTCTTCTCAACAGAAATATGATGTCCTTAGTTTTGCCGTGCTTGTCCTTGAGATAATTATCAGGAAGAAGAATAAAGCGTTCTTATGATCCGGATGATGATCTTAATCTCTAAGGACATTCTAGTTTACAACAAATGTTTCCTGTTGAGTTCCTCCATTTTTTTGTGTAAGATGTGGAAATTGTGGATTGAAGCTAGGGGCTTGGAACAAACAGATATTTTGATGGAGAACTCAACTATCCTCTCGGAGGGGTTAGGATGCATCCAAGTTGGCCTACTGTGTACAAGCACGTCTTGAAGACAGGCCTGCAATTTTATCTGCTTTGCCAAAGCTGGACAGTGAAAATCTCATGTTGCTTCAACCAAAACAACCTGGCTTTTACAGAGGTAGGTTTCATCCACTGGGAAAAAAGTTTTATCATTATCTTTTAATTACTTCTGGTTTTAAGAGGGATTTACATATCCACTCAACAATGCTGCTTCAAGTATTTCAACTGATTAACAATTCCTTTCACTCCTTAATAGCAATTTGCAATAAAATTTCATATTTTGTGAATATCGTATGGCTTATCTGCAATGGAAGATTTCTTGGATAATATTAAGCAGCAAATTGTATATGTAGATGGACTGCCCATCAAACATCAAAGAGGGTACTAGAGGAAGGGTACTAAAATGAATAAAGAATTGTTTAGCACATCAACCATGAAGATGATACACTCGAAAACAATTCATAGAACCACATGACCAAAAATTAACATATAAATTGAACTGTTTGAAGCAAAAGCTGTTTACATTTCTGATGTCCTGAAAAGTCTCTGCACTTGGTCTGTATATTAACTTTGCCAAAGGAGACCGCTGCTGGTTTTTGACGGAAAAAGTAGTAATCAAGAATTGGCTTTTCCGCCATTCTCCTCGTCTTTTGTTTGGAAAGAATGAGGAAATTTTGTTTGTTTTTGGTTCTTCTGACAGTCACCTTTGTAATTAAACATAATCCTGCCTTGAGTCCATGGTGTTTTAGCGTGGCTATTGCCAAGAAAATGAAAGCCAGGAAAGTCAACAGAGCTGGATAAATATGTTACTGTAGAGCTCATATTCTTCTACCATATATTTTATATACGATAAGGAACAATAACGCTTTGAATCATAAGAGAAGGCTGCAAATGTAAAGCCTGAAAGCAACTGTCAAAGTTGGAAACAGTTGCATTCTAGGACAAATTTCCCATTCTGGGGGTTTGATCACAGAGATTTCTTCTCTTTTTCTTTTAAAAGAAATTAAGTACAGATTTTACTTCTACTTCTAGGAAAGTTTTTAGCTTATCAACTTGTTAAATTTGCTCTTTCGTCCTTGATATATACATATATATATATATATGTATATATCTGGAGATAGTACTGTAACTGTCAACTGATATTATACATCTATGGTGATCCTCTTTTCCATTTTCTTCTATCTCACATTTCGCACCGCCAAATTGTCCACGGCAGTTGACACCCTATCTCCAAATCAAACTCTCAGAGACAACGGTGAAGGTCTTGTTTCCGCTGGACAAAGTTTTGTGTTAGGATTCTTCAGTCCCTGGAATTCCAACAACCATTACGTTGGAATATGGTTTAAAGATGTTCCACAACAAACAGTTATTTGGGTTGCCAACAGAGACGATCAAGTAACTGATTCATCAGGCACCCTCACTATAACCTCCACGGGGAACATGTTTATTCATAAAAACGAATCAACTGTTCCCATTTGGTCTTCAAATTCATCGACAACTTCAAACAATTCTGTTTTGAAGCTCTTAGACACAGGAAATCTTGTTGTTAAGGATGCTAATAGTGACAGGTACGTTTGGCAGAGTTTTGATCATCCGTGTGACACGTTGATTCCAGGCATGAAGCTTGGATTGAACCTACGAACCAATCAAAACTGGCTCTTGTCATCATGGAGGAGTCTACAAGATCCATCTCCTGGAGATTATACAAACCAGTTACAAGCTATTGGCCTTCCACAACTTGTTCTTCGCAGTGGATCAAATATAAGTTTCCGACGTGGTCCGTTGGATGGTGTCCAATTTGGCAGTTTTAAACTCCAAGAAAACACTGTTTTTCAAGCCTATCTTTGCGTCCAATTCGACCTCCGTCTAATATTCATTCGAAAACAAACACAACAGCATTTCAAGGCTCGTATTAAACCAATCACTCTTGCTTCAACACCTAACGTGGAACGAAAGGCGTGGAGAGTGGGTTGTTGTGTACAATTTGCAGAGAGATGAATGTGATGCTTATGCGAAGTGTGGTCCTAATGGCATATGTAATGTGAACAAGGAACTTTACTGCCGCTGCCCCAGTGGGTTCACTCCAAAAAGACCGGAAGATTGGAATGGTTTTGACTGGTCTGGGGGATGTAGTCGGAGGATAGAATTGAACTACAGCATGGTTAAGGGATTTAGGAAGATTTCCTGCCTGAAGTTGCCAGACAATTCACACTAGTTTCTCCAAGGGGCATCTATGAATCGAATGGAATGTAAAGTTGCTTGCTTAAGGAACTGTTCCTGTGTGGCATATGCTCGAACTGATGCGAATAAGTGTGTCATGTGGTTTGGGAGCCTGCTTGATATGAGAGAGTATACCAACGGTGGGCAAGATTTATGCATTAGGGTGGCTACATTGGAACTTGGTAAGAGCTTCTATAACTAAGACAATTTTGACTCTGACAGTACAAGAACCCAGTTATTTCAGTTGCATATTTTTCTTTATTCAGAGGGGTTAATACAAGCACAATCTTAGCCCATTATTGAAAACATCATTACAGTTAAGCAATAGTACACACTTTGGATGAAAGGCCCAAATGAGTAAAGCTTCTTTGCTTGTCAATTTAATGGCATCTTCTATCATTTACATTTTCTTAAAAGATAATATGAGAAGGTAATAGTACTTAGGTACCGGGGTCTGCCTTCCATTAAGACACTGATCAACATCAGTTGGTAGCTGGGTTGCTGCCGTAATTTATAGCAGCAAGGTAGAAACCTTTATTGTTTTTTCTTAATATTCTCTTATACTTTCTTTCCTTCCACGTTCTCAGTTGCACTCATCCTGCGCACCCTGGATATTCAGTCAATTGTTTTGCTTCCTTCATCTGTTAAAATTCTCTGCAAGGAAAGAAAATTTGACAATGTTTAAGGTTATGTAGTCATAGTAAGCATAGTCATTCATCAAAAGATTTTGCATTTTTAGCTGCTATAATGCTATTCACTCCACGGATTCCACCTTCTAATGTTGCCCACAACATATCAGAATAATTAAATCATTTTCTAAAACTGTAAGTCGGTTCTTATGTCTTACTTATTTCCATCCGCTTGTTGATGCTGAGAGAATCAGAAAAAAGAGTCAGACATAAGATGCTGATTGTTATAGTCACTGTTTTTTGTTGGGTACTCCTGCTGGTTTTAATTAGCTGTTACCGTACTTTGAAGAGAGGCCATAAAAGGAGACAAGGTAATTTTAAGCACTCCTGCAAATATTTCTCCAGTCTTGAGTTCTCTTATTTTAATTTGTAAATAATTATCCTCCTTTATTTGCCATCAATTGAGGGGTATGTATGCACTTGATTTTCTGTATTTGTTGCTGATTATTTGCCAAAATGTTAGTGCAAATTGTGCATAATCCAAATCAAGGTTATGACCCTGGTGCTGGGGAGGAAGCCCTAGACCTGCCCTCATTTGGCATGGTTACTGTCGCAACTGCAACCAACGACTACTTATTCACAAATAAAATTGGAGCAGGTGGATTTGGTCATGTTTACAAGGTAGCGACTCCATAACAAAATTAAAATGTAGGTTGAAAAGATCGAATACCAAGCAAGCCACAGGAAGCTGCATTGGTTTCCTGGTTTATATGCTAACACCAAATTATGATCAAGTACAGGGTAAACTCCCAACAGGACAAGAAATAGCTGTGAAAAGGCTCTCAAAAGACTCACAGCAAGGCCTCCAAGAGTTCAAGAATGAGGTCATCTTGATTGCAAAACTTCAGCACCGGAATCTTGTGAAGCTTTTGGGATGTTGTATTCATGGAGAGGAGAAGATGTTGATCTATGAGTACATGCACAACAGAAGTTTGGACTTCCATCTATACAGTTAGTTCTTATCAAGAAAACTTTATAATTTCTAATTACTGAATCTTCTGCTTTATAATATTTTTGAAACACCATAAAATGATACAGATCAAGAAAGTGAAATATCAGTTGACTGGCAGAAACGCTTTGACATCCTAGTGGGGATTGCAAGAGGACTTCTTTATCTTCATTGAGATTCACGGTTAAGAATCATTCATAGGGATCTCAAAGCCAGCAACATTCTCCTAGATAGAGATATGAATCCCAAAATATCAGATTTTGGCTTGGCAAGAATATTTGGAGCTGATCAAACTGAAGCAAATATGACTAGGGTTGTTGGTACTTAGTATGTGCAACAACACTCTCTTTGCCTTTTTCTCTACTGATACCAGCGCATATGCATGCATGCATTGTATTACATTCACTGATTTATTTTACTTATCTTCTGCAGTGGCTATATGTCTCCTGAATATGCAATAGAAGGACTTTTTTTGGTGAAATCTGATGTCTTTAGTTTTGGGGTATTGGTCTTAGAGATAATAAGTGGGAAAAGGAAAAGGGGATTTTACCATTCCAACCATGACATGAACCTTCTAGGACATGTGAGTTTGATATCTTTCATTTCTGTGCAGACCAATTTAATTTGTTTTTTGCTTACTTTTTGTTTCAAACTTTTACTTAGATTCTAAGATAAGGTTAGAACTGTTTTAGGCATGGAAATTATGGAATGAAGACAAAGCCTTGCAGCTGGGAGATGCTCTGATGGAGAAATCAGTTACAACATAGAAGAAATAAGATGCATCCATGCGGGTCTCCTATGCGTGCAAGAACATCCAGATGATAGGCCAGCAATGCCCTCAGTTCTTTTGATGTTAGACAGTGAGCAACCTTCATTGCCTCATCCCAAGCAGCCTGGATTTACACAAGAAGGTTTCTTATTGGATCCATTTCAGCATCAACCAGCGAGGTGCCTCATAGGACTACAAATGAGGTAACCTTTACGATGTTACAGGGTAGATAGAAGAGTTAATCTCGCTGTGTGCATTTTTCTATGTTTTTGTTGCAAGCCATATGTAAAACTGTATAATTTTCTCTTTGAAAATTTAAGTGTAAAATTTTATTAAAAAATTGCTTTATTATGTCTTTGTAACTTCCAATTCGATACGTGAACATATTGTATCAGCTACATATTTTAATGTGGTGCTTGTTTAGAAAGGAAAAACAGGGGATATTCGGGGGAGCATGGAGACAACTTAATGTCTCCCTGTTTTTCCCTGAGTATCCCCTGTTCGAATTCGCAGAAATCACTTGAATACAAATATATTTTCTGTTGCATATGACTTTATGCTTTAGTAATTGCATCAAGAAACATGACAATGCCCTATTCTATTTCCAATGTCCCCATGCTTGTGAAGATTGATTCCTGGCCTAGCCAAAAATACCTTGTGTTACATTGACAGTGCAAGAAGCCCTTCAATAAACACAAACGTGGGCGGCAGCGGATGTTACCACCAAATTCTTCAGGAAAATAGCCCTACAGAAACCTGAAGTTAATAGTTCAAGTTGCAATACAGATATTCTAATTCTTTTTAATTTTTTTTGAAAAGTGATTTTATTAGCACTAAGGCTTCATGCCAACCAAAGTCTTTTATCACTTTGCTAAAGACTTTTGTTGGCATAAAAGAGACTTGTGCATAAGTGGAGTACAAAAGAATAAGATATTCTAATTCTAATAGAGTAGGTCGAGGCCATCGACTTCGTCTTCTGTGTGAATGACCTGCAGGAACGTAAACAATATGAATACTACTTGTCTTCAGGAAAAAACTTAATTTATGTACTAGTCAATTCTTCCCTCTCTGAATCCTTAATTACCATTCAAATACGCGCTATGTTCAAGCAATGTAACTGGCATCATCTATGGAGGCTCGTCTCTCCATTTTCACCTGTTTCACCTTGCTCTCCTTCCTCTTGAAACCCTCCTTCGCCATTGATACCATAGCTTCAAACCAGAATCTAACAGACACTGGTGAAACTCTTGTTTCTGCAGGTGGACACTTCGAATTAGGCTTCTTCAGTCCCTGGAATTCAAACTATCGATACATTGGAATATGGTTTAAAAACGTTCCACAACAAACAGTTTTTTGGGTGGCCAACAAAAACAACCCGCTTACAGATTCATCAGGTGTCCTTATGATCACTGCCACTGGAAACGTTATCATCCTGAGAAACCAATCAAGCAACCCTGTCTGGTTTTCAAATTCATCGGCAACCTCAAATAATCCAGTTTTGCAGCTCCTAGACACAGGGAACCTTGTTGTCAAAGATGTTTCCAGTGAAAACTATCTATGGCAAAGCTTTGATTATCCCTGTGACACATTGATACCAGGCATGAAACTCGGATGGAGCCTACAAACTGGCGACGGCTGGTACCTTAGTTCTTGGAGAAGTCTTCAGGATCCATCTACAGGGGATTATACATACAAAGTTGACCATCAGGGTCTTCCACAGTTATTTGCTCGCAAAGGAACAGAAATAGTGTATCGAAGTGGCCCTTGGGATGGTCTCCGATTTGGTGGCAGCCGTAGGTTTGAAGAAAACGCAGTTTTCAATCCTCTTTTTGTCAGCAATACCGAGTTGATTTACTATTCATTTGAAAACCTTGACAAGAATACCATTTCAAGATTCGTGTTAAACCAGTCAGGTGTGGTTGAACATGTAACATGGAACGACAGGCGTGGTGAGTGGGCAGTCATAATGATTATGCAGACTGTCCGATGCGACGAGTACGCGCTTTGCGGTCCTAATGGATTTTGCGACATAAACAGGGATTCTGTTTGCTATTGTCCGTTTGGGTTTACCCCAAGAGTGCCACGAGACTGGAATGCTTTAGATTGGTCTGAAGGGTGTGTTGCAAGGACATCCTGGAATTGTAGCTCGGCCACAAAGTTCTTTAAGTTTACGGGTCTGAAGTTGCCAGACCATTCAGAGATTTTGGACAGTAACTCTATGATGAGTAGATCGGAGTGTGAGCAGGCTTGCTTGAGGAACTGTTCCTGCGTAGCTTATGCTAAGGTTGAGGTTAGTGGATGCGTGATGTGGTTTGGGAGTTTGATAGATGTTAGGCAGTATAGCCGAGAGGAATATGGGAAGGATCTGTATGTCAGGATGGATGCTTCAGAGTTTGGTAAGTGTTATTCTATGAATCTGGCCCAAGTTTTTTCTGGTTTCTCTTGGCTTTGACATCATAAATCCTTTTTTACCTAATTAGAAACATTTATTTCTAGATAAATATAGTAAACCTTATCAAAATTACATTAAATTACTTCTCCTATCCCTTTTATTTTGCAATATGCATTATTTGTTCACATTTACAAAGATTATCTCTAGATTGGTAATTTCAATTTTTTTTTTTAACAATGTTCGATTACATATGTTTAAAAAATGTTGGAATAGATTTAAGATTAAAATGGCATGGAAGTCTGATGCCATATTGGGATTCTGATGTTATGAGAGTTTATAATTAATTAGACGAGAGATTTGAAATGACATTTCAGTATTGAAATTGAATAAAATCACTTTAAAAAAAATAAAATATTTAAGATTGTTTGATTCATATTTTCCTATTTGTTTTGATTGAGACATGCTGGCCTGCATTATTACTAATTAACACCAAAGTCCATTTGCATTACATCAGGCTCTCCATATTCTAGCATGATAGGATAACTTTTAAAAATATTTATTAATCAGTACTTATTATATACTTAATCGTGAGTCCCAAGACAAATCAACCACGCATTGGTGTTGAATTGGCTTAGTAGAAAACTTGGAAAAGGAAATCAAGAACTAAATAAAAAATGGACAAAGAAAAAAGGGTTCATTTCGATTTTCTCTCTTACAAATAGGATTCGGGTTTTCTTGACTGACCTTAGCATGTACTCAAAAGGTTCAATTCTAATGGTAACGTGTCTTGATCGAAAATGACTCGAATTTATACTGATTGACCCTTACTTTGCTTGTCGTTTGCCTTTACTTTGTGTGCGGTGGATATGTAAAGAATCAAATAAGAATGTCAAACGAAGGGCTGTGATCATCTCCATATCGGTAGCTTCAGGAGTCCTGCTGCTGATGACATTAACCTGGTGCTATCTTACTCGAAAGCGAGGCCTGAAGAAGAGTCCAGGTAAATTTAATTGCGACATAGTTTCAATGGTTAAAAAAATGACACGTTGACATTGGAAATTCACCTAATTCATGTATATGCACTTCATGTTAGGAGTATTTAAATATGGAATAGAACCAGCATGCAGAAATCATGGGAATATTTTATTTCTTGAGGCACACCAAGCTTGGAATTAACCTCAGTTTATCTGAAATGACATTAACTTCAGTTTGACTTAAAAAAAGGGGGGGACAAGTTCACTGAATGACCTGCATGTGCATATAAACTGACAGTTTCTAAATTTGACAGCCCAGGAAATGAACAATACACATGAATTTCATCCTAATCCTGAGGAAGAAGATCTGGACTTACCATTATTTGACTGGCTAACAGTTGCATCTGCCACCAATGACTTTGCTTTCACAAATAAGATTGGTGAAGGTGGTTTTGGTCCTGTTTACAGGGTAATTTTCCTGCACATGTCTAAAAGATAAATTGGTTTTCATTGCAAAAGAGTTAAAAATCAGATGTTGTATTCAATTTTATGTTTATAGGGTAAGCTCCAAACAGGGCAAGAAATTGCTGTGAAGAGGCTTTCGAAAGATTCAGGACAAGGGCTGACTGAGTTCAAGAATGAGGTTATATTCATTGCAAAACTGCAGCACCGGAATCTTGTTAGGCTCTTGGGATGCTGCATTTATGGGGAAGAGAGAATGCTAATTTATGAATACATGCCCAACAGAAGTTTGGATCGCTACATTTTTGGTTGGCTCATCTTGCTATTTTCCTTTTACATTGGTTTTTTATTGTATATTTGAGTTGCTAACTTAGATGAACTTGGTCAGATAAAACAAGGGGCACCTCACTAAATTGGCAGAATAGATATGACATAATAAATGGGATTGCTAGAGGGCTTCTTTACCTTCATCGAGATTCAAGGCTTAGAATCATTCATAGGGACCTTAAAGCCAGCAACATTCTCCTCGATGGTGAGATGAACCCTAGAATATCAGACTTCGGCTTGGCAAGAACGTTTGGAGGTGATCAATCAGAAGCAAACACATCTAGGATCATTGGAACTTAGTACGTTAAACACCCTCCCCCTCTCTCTCTCTCTCTCCCTAAAGACAGTATATATTGTTACAATGACCTACAATAATTTTCTTTGTTGATTGTATGCAGTGGATACATGTCTCCTGAATATGCAATAGAGGGTCTTTTTTCAGTGAAGTCTGATGTATTCAGCTTCGGTGTGCTGGTTTTAGAGATTGTCAGTGGAAAGAGGAACAGAGGATTTTATCATCCTGACCATGACCTCAACCTTCTAGGACATGTGAGTTTAGATATGAACATTTTCTTTTCTTGGTAGCCTGCTTTAGTTTCATAAACAATTGTAGAAAGATGAAGAAAAAGATGAAAATATATCAAAGTAGAACCGACTCTGTTAAGCCATTAACTGAGCTGGCTTTTTTCGTTGCTGCATTAAAGACTTATAAACACAAAAAAAGTCAACAACACTTGTTTAAGTACTGACATTAGATAGAAAGCAGAAAGCACTTCTGCATAGTTCCTAGAAATAAGCCAAGTACAATAGTTACAAAAGGGGAGCCCTAATGCTCCATAACATCGTCTGCAACACCTTAAGCAGACCTTTAAATCCATGCTGCTATCAACAAGTTTCCTAGACTTGAAACTTTAGGAAGTACCTAAATAGTTTCAGTGTTGGGGTCATTTAGTGTACCTTTGTTTTTGCACAATTTCTCCACGTGACCAAGCTGGGGACAGCTTCTGCACTTCAGTTTGGCCTATACCAGCAGTGGTTTTCACTGTGGTTTTGTTTCTTGCAGTGAGGGCAAGGTGGAAACCGACCCTTCTTGCCTAATTTTCTGGTGTCACTGCTTTTTATTTCCCTGTTATTGTGACTTGCTTTCTTACCAGTGATTGAGCTTTCCCTGCTTGTTGCTAGGAAGGCACCTTGGGTACTTTCTTCTTGTCTTAGAGCCCACCTTTGCTCCACGGCTTGAAGAGCATTTACCAGCTCCTTTAGAGAGAGTTTTGACAAATCCTTTGATTCCTCAATTGAGCAGAGCTTGGGCTCAAATTTTTCGGGTAAACTTACAAACGTCTTGTAAACTACCCTTATTTCAGGTAAATCCTCATTTAACAGCCTCAACTTGCTGACAATGCCCATAACCTTCTCGGCATAATCCTTTATATTTTCAGACTCCTTCATCATCAGTAGTTCGAACTCTCTTAGGAGATTCAAAACTTGGATTTGCCTTGTTCTTTCGCTCACTTGGAATTCCTCTCTGAGCTTCTCCCACGCTGCCTTAGCAGTCTCGCAAGCCTTGATCTTCGTAAAGATCTGATCAGTGACAGCAGAATGCAGGCATGAGAGAGCCTTGTAATGCTTGGCAACCTCCTCACTGTGCTGCTTCATTTGGGCAATGGTGGGGTTTGCCCTCAAGACGGGTGGCTCTCCTCCCATCTCCACTACTTCCCAAAGGTTAAAGGCCCTTAGGTAAGTTTTCATTTTTACCGCCAAATGGCATAGTTTTCACCAGAAAATACCGGTGGCGTGATAGCAGGAAAACTAGTGGATGCCATGTCTGAGTTTCAAGGTCCTCTCGGTTTGGAGCTCTCCGGTTTTTCTTGGCCTAGGGGCTGTGATACGAAAAAATGAAAATATATCGTAGAACCGAGCTGACTGTATTAAAGACTTATATAGACCAAAAAGTCAACAACACGTTTAAGTACTTACATTAAGTAGAAAGCAGAAAGCACTTCTACATTGTTCCTAACGATAAGACAAGTAATGACAATTACAAAAGGCGACCCTTAATGCTCCATATCATTGTCTGCAACACATTTACACCCATGCTGCTATCAAAAAGTTTCCTGGACTTGAAACTCTAAGAAGTACCTAAGGTAGTTTCAATTTTAAACTTTCTGCATTAAATTCCCATCTGAAAGTGTTTTTGTACTGGTAGGCATGGAAATTGTGGAATGGAGGCACGCCCATGGAAATGATTGACCCTTTCATGGAGAAGCCAGTTTCCACCCTGGAAGTGTTAAGATGTATCCAAGTGGGTCTCCTGTGTGTACAGCAACGACCTGAAGACAGGCCTACAATGTCATCAGTTCTCCTGATGTTGGATAGTGAGAATCCTTCTCTTCCTCAACCTAAACAACCTGGATTTTACACCGAAAGATTTTTTACAGAGACCGATACTTCTTCAACAGGAAAGATGCCATGCAACTCGAATGAAATAACTATTTCAATGCTGCAGGGTAGATAGAAAGTAATTCTACTTCTGTATGTTTGAAATTTCAATTGAAGACATGGCTGAATAGTCACCACTCTTTTCCACCAAATTCTTAAATTTGTGAATAATGAAGAAAATATGTTTTCCTCTTTTTAGAAAAGATATTTTAGTGAGATACATTCATGTCTTTGAACTTTCAATCTGTTACCTGCAACTGTAACTATAAAGTCTCAGATGAAAAAAGTTTCATTCCCAGAAATTCGAAGAACATTTACACAGCATTGATGTCCATAAGCAAGTGGAGAAAAATATAAAATCATCAAGCAAAGTCTTTATCTTGTATAAATGTGTCTATGCCAAACCAAATGCAGACAACAATTGCAATTGCGTTCTTAATCTCTCATTGACTCACTTCAAGTTAATTGTTGAACTTAAAATTTGCATGGAATACTTTTGGAAGCTTGTGCCAGGTGTGGTAGACTAAGATGTTAGTTTTTGTTTAAGAACAGACTGCATACTGCGCAGTCCTTGATGAAACAAGCAATCTATGCATGTTGCGATGTGATATTTGCTTTGTACACACGTTTGTGGTTAGGTGATGAAAGCTTTGTTCTTTACATTTCAAATTCAAGTTTAAGCCTTTGTATCATACTGCATTTAATGAATTAAGTTTATCAGTTCAACTCTTCTTAGTTTTCTGTCATCTTCTTTATCTGTTTTCTTCTGTGCTCTTTAATGGCAGTATTTACAGCCTTTGCATGCTAGTGAAATTTGTTGACATTAAGGGGGGTGTGTTTAGAAGCATGGAAAGTGATATCTCTTGATCAGACCAATTTGACTATCTAGATACATAAGCCTTTGAGGCAACCTTCAAATAAGATACCTCCTGCAGAAGTGAAACATTGACTTCCATGCATATAGTGATGACTAAAGCCCCGCTTTTGTTATTTTATTGGATAACACCATATTGAGGTCAAGAAGGAAAAAAATCGCATATTCTAGATGTCTTCATTCTGTCATGTATCATAGCACCTTCTTACGAAGCTTCCCATTTAATATTTATTGACTACATTCTTTTTCTACTCTGAAGGTATGGACTGTTTATCATGGGGAATCAGATTTTGATTTCTTCTTCCTTCTTTAATGTTTGACAGGAGAAAGTTTCAATGAACAAACAATTAATCTTTGTTTTTCTGCAATTCCAAAAGTTTTTTTTCCTCTCATTTCTAGTGACTGCTCAATGCAGGTGAAACCATGACATAAGCCACTCGGTTTTTGACCTTTCTGCAATATTGTTTAATGAGGTTACTGTTAGTAGCAAGTTGAATGACATGGAAGTCATTCCAAAGACAAAGCTATAGAATAATATTTGAGCTTGAATCTTCAAAATAAGTTTTATTAAATTTATTTTAGAGTTGACGTCAAACATCTCAATCACGGTTCTTCAGATGATAGTCCAATTTATGTTTGAAAAATATGGGAGTAGGTTCCGTGTAACTTGTTTATTAATCAAGTGGTATTTCAAAGTAGGTACTTTGATTCTGATGGTAATTACAGGGTTTTTTTTCCTTTCTTTTTTCCGGCTTTTGACAGATGAATCATTGCTCTCAATGTTTAGTCTGTTATAGTAGAAATGAGAAGAGGAAAAATGGAACTTCTTTTTAAGTTTTTAGTTTATTGTGTATCTCTTTCTTGTTGTTGCAGAATTTGTTCTGCAGTTGACACCATAACCTCAAAGCAATCCATTTTAGATGGCCAAGAGCTTGTTTCTTCTGGAGGGAGCTTCATACTGGGATTCTTCAGTCCAAGCCAGTCAAAGCATCGATATCTGGGAATTTGGTACAGGAATATTTCTCCACAAACGATTGTTTGGGTGGGAAATAGGGGAAGGCCAATAAATGATTCATATGGACAGTTAACAGTCAGTGCTGATGGTAATCTCATTCTTCTTGATGGAGCAGGAAACACCATCTGGTCGTCAAAATCAAATTCAGCAAGATCAATAAAAGAGCCAACTGCAAAGCTTCTACATTCTGGAAATTTAGTTCTCGTTGATGGAACAGATACTAATTCTGATGGTTATGTATGGCAGAGTTTTGATTATCCAGGTAATACACTGTTGCCAGGCATGAGGTTGGGTTGGGATGCAAAGACTGGTCTGCATCGACAATTGACATCTTGGAAAAGTGCTGATGATCCTTCTCCTGGAAATTTCACCTTCAGCATTGACATTGGTGTTCTGCCCCAATTTGTTCTTCGTCAGGGAGTGATCAGGAAGTACAGAAGTGGAATATGGAATGGTTTTGGTTTTAATTCCAATTTACGGACATCCACTGGAGCCGTTGTTCCAACTTTCACCTTCAATAGCAATGAAATAATATACATGGCTGGCAGTGCAGATGACACAACTACAATATTAGTTATGGGCCACAATGGTTTTGTTGAACAGTATGCATGGGATAAAGAAACTCTTCAGTGGATCACAATATACGAAGCAAGGAAAGACCGCTGTGATAACTATGGAATCTGCGGGCCTAATAGTATTTGTAATACTCACAATTTGCCTGTTCTATGCGACTGTTTACCAGGCTTCATCCCTCGGTCACAGGTAGAATGGGATGCTTTCAATTGGGCTGGTGGCTGCATCAGGAAGACACAATTAGACTGCAGGAAACCAGATGGATTCATGACACTTAGGAGGGTGAAATTGCCTGATGTACTGCAGTTTTGGACAAATGAGAACATGAATCTTAAGGAATGTAAGGAAGAATGCTTGAAAAACTGTAAATGTACAGCTTATGCGAACTTAAATGTCATTGAAGGAGGACAGGGCTGCTTGGTCTGGTTTGGAGACCTGTATGATATGAGGCTGTTTATTAGTCATGCTGGTGATGATGAAAAGAAAGAGCAAGATCTCCATATAAGGCTGGCTGCTTCAGATGTAGGTATGTTGTGATGGGCGATAAATCAGATTTTCTCTTGAAAACTTCTTTTTAGAAGTCAAGTCCTTCAGTGTCCTCATGAAAGTAACAGAACAAAAAGAGCCTTCTAATGAGTTTTAGGATCAAGATGATAGAGATGCAGAATACCTGCCTCCTTAGCCAGTAAATACTTATCTATATTTATACAGTATGCTTCATAATGTCCCTAGAATTCACATGCAGAAAGCTGAATACACATAACTGAAAAATCAAGAGAACTGAAGTTATAGAAGTTTTTCATTAATCACTAGAAAGCTAATAGGCTTACTCAAAGGTTTCAGGATAGGAACCTTAAGAAAATCCTTTTGACAATGTAGTTGGCCATCTTGTACATTATGCTTATCTTTTTAAGCACCATCTCTACATATCCTTTCATGAATTAGACCTTTATATATGGTTCCTTATATTTTAAATTTTTCTTGTTTGGTGCATGTTCAAGAGTCAATTGCCGATGGTAGGAAAAAGAAAAGGCCAACCATGATGATTGTGATCATATTAGTTGTTTCCGGGGTCCTTGTCTTGGTGAGTTTCATTATTTGCTTCATAATCAAGGAGAGGAAACAAAAGGACAACAAAGGTAAGACTCTGCAGCCTCTTTCAATGAAGTAAAACTCTCAATTCATGCCACCAGGGGCAATATATTAAAGCCAGTCCACATAATCTGTAGAATTAAGAGACAAAACTTACGAGTTGACTGGAAAAGGACACTAATTAGAGACGGCTCTCTCTGTTTAGCGCAAAATCTGGACACCATTGTTGCAAAAAGGAAAAGTAAACAACTTCAGTATCTTAAACTATTGTTGCAAAAAGGAAAAGGAGATAACTACAATATCTTGAACTACTGTTGCAAAAACTTGTAACTATTAGTCTTGTTTCGCAGAGTCTTTTTTTTTTTTTCGCTCAGCATTGTTTCACTGAGTTGACCCTGTCATAATAAAGCAATTATAGAAGCAATAGCTCGAGAGGAACTGATGCTGCTCTTTTATTGGGTTTTCTTTTTCTTTTCCTTTCTTTTCCCCCTGAGTGGCAGGTACCAGAGACAACTTGAACGAAGACCTGGAATTGCCTCTGTTTAGTTTGGCTACAGTGCTTACTGCTACAGACAATTTCTGCTGTGAAAACAAGCTTGGGGAAGGTGGCTTTGGCCCAGTATATAAGGTGACCTCTCAATTCATCTATCTTTGTATAGTACAAAAATTGAGGCAATAATAAGATATCCTAATAATATATTGCAGGGTATACTAGCAGAGGGGCAAGAGATAGCTGTGAAAAGGCTCTCAGAAACTTCTAGACAAGGCATCTCAGAGTTTAAAAATGAAGTTATGTTGGTAGCAAAACTGCAGCATCGTAACCTTGTCAAACTTTTGGGAGTTTGCACTCAAGGCGAAGAGAGGATGCTGATTTATGAACATATGGAAAATAAGAGCCTGGATCAATTTATTTTTGGTCACTTACCTTCCCAACTCTTTATATATTTATCAAACCAAACTTTCTGTTTTAGTCTAAAAATTGTTTTGTACATGTATTTACTAGAGGAAAGCTTGACTTGAACACAATTATTGCTCAGATTCAAGAAGAAGCAAGATGCTAGATTGGAAGAGACGGCTGGACGTTATTGTGGGGATTGCAAGAGGACTGCTTTACCTGCATCAAGATTCAAGACTGACCATCATTCATCGGGATTTGAAAACCAGCAATATTTTATTGGACACTGAAATGAACCCGAAAATCTCAGACTTCGGCATGGCTAGAATTTTTGAAGCAGATCAGTCCAGAGTTAAAACCAAAAGAATTGCTGGAACATAGTAAGTTGCTTCAAAGTATCAAGATGTGCCCTGCTATTGCCTTTCATTGTATTTTTTATATCAATCTCTTATCATGCTGTGCAGTGGTTATATGTCTCCTGAGTATGGGATTGATGGCCTCTTCTCTGTGAAATCTGATGTATTCGGCTTTGGAGTGATAGTGTTAGAGATATTAAGTGGCATGAAAAATAGAGCTTTTCAGCATCCAGATCACCACCATAACCTTTTAGGACATGTAAGAACATACAGTACACCTACTTCTATGTTTTTAACCCGTCGGATTTTAATGTTAACGTAATCCTTTGTCTTTGCATTGTGTTTCATTCTATATTGACTGTGACTTTGATCAATATCCACCAGGCATGGATACTGTGGAAAGAGGGCAGGCCCCTGGAACTTATGGATGTCAATTTGGGAAGTTCCGGTTTTAAATCTGAACTACTGAAGTTCATGCAAGTTGGTCTGTTGTGTGTACAGAGAGCCCCGGAGGACCGACCAACAATGTCAGCTGTTGTTTTCATGTTGAGTAATGATGGTCTAACACTGGCCGAGCCAAAGCAGCCAGGGTTCTTCGTTGAGAGATGTCCCAGCTGTTACACTAAGGAAGAATACTGTACTCATTCTGCTGTAACTATCACATTGGTAGAAGCTAGATAGTGGACATCTTTCCTAGCTACACAGTGGATCTGCTATCCTGTCAATTCCCCTCTTTGCAATCACATTGGTAGTACATCTTAACATGTTAATTTTTTTTTTAACAATTGACAAATTAATTTCTATTGCCGATAAATTTTTTCTGTTGTACTGCTATAATCCTTAATTTAAGAGCTCTGAAATTTAGTATATCTTAGTGGCTTTAAAATCTGACCGAGGTCTACATCACAAAAGGAGGTTAAAACATGCAGTATATCCTACATACACATGCATTCAAATTAAGTCAACAAAAAACTATCTTTAACCAAGAATATCATATATATTCATTTTGCTTCTGCTTGGCAAAGGTATGAAAACAGCAAGTTCGGCCAAATTGATTCTTAACTAAAATGTGTTCATACCTAATTGTATCCACCATTGGAGGGGGGAGCTGGGAGCTTACTAGAGAGATCTGTTAAAAGTGACACAATCGTAATAGAAGTGTTCATTTTCAATCAAGGTATATTACTCATTTCATATTAGTGATGCACTTGATGGTCTAGCCTTAACCTTTCAATGATACTACATTTCCGAAATTCACTTATAGTTTATTCTCATTGATATGGTTGGGTACTACCTTGCTGTCATTCTAGCATCAGCAATATCTTCTCTTCTTGCCTTGATCATAGACAATGCTTCTTTAATACTTAATCATAGAGCAAGATAGATAGTACATATTACGATTACATGGATTGGTGCACTTGATCGAATGCAAGTGCTCGTAGTCGTAGCTTTTCCCCACTTGGAAAAGCCATAGATAGCACCACTTTGGCGCTTTCAAAAATTGAGTAAACAAACCTTGGTTGCGTTTTCATGATACTTCTTTGATCCTGTCAATGATCATGGTCATGGATGTCCTCTTGTTACTAGGCTAAGCATTTTTCCTCATGTAGCCCCCTTGAAAAAACAATGTAAATGCTAGAATTGGTGGGTCTAGTTTGAAAGTCTAGTTCTTTATGAATCTTCCATCTAACAGCAAATTTTTTTATATAGATTTAGTCTTAGCTGTGGAGCAAATGGAAGGGCCGGGCCCTGATGTCCAACCACTCCAACACTTTAATTCTTTTCTTTTTTTCTAAAGGGTCATCTAAAAGTCTTCAAATTTTCTGTTTCAAAAGCAGAATGCAAGCACCAAGATAGTGAAGCAAAATGAAACATGAAGAAATTCATGGAACCATCTAGGACCGACACCTCTGTTTCCACTATTGCTTATTCTATGATTATTTGAATTTAAGAGATTGGAAAGTTGCAGATGAAACTGACATTAAAGCCACAGTTACTTTTGCAAAAATAAATCAAAACCTACCCCCTTCATGGCTTATGGCATTTGGGAAAGCAAAGTCCAGAGCGGAAGGAACCCCCCCCCTCCCTTTAAGATGTTAAAAAATTTAGTCTTCTCAGAAAGTGGGACGCAGACACACTACCAAAACAATGTGACAAAGTCCAATAACCCAATTTCCAATCATTAATCGAATTTTAGTTCAAAGCTTGATGGGAGGATCTCTCCTGACAGGCACAAAGGTAACGTCCGTTTTCTCTTCATTGCAATCATGGATCCCACAGCTCTGGATCCCATGATCCCACAAATGATGAATTTCAAATGTTTTTTTGTCTTGGAAGTATGAGACCTTTAACTTTTTCAGAATATTAAAAAGTTTATGAGAATTGTTGCACAATCTCTCATGGGGTACTCCCACATTCTTAATCATTGCCTTATATGCATCACAGATCAACTTTGTGTAAATTACATCTAACAAATGTAAGAATACCTATTGAGTATGATGTTGTTTAAAACTGTTCTTCTCGTGGTTTGAATTTTTCTTCCACGTGGCATCTTATCTTTTTTTTTTCCTAATTAATATTTTGTAGAATACTTATATTCTCACAAAGGTTAAGCTGTTAATTTTACTCAACAAAATTATCAAAATACTCTCAATTCAAAGTTAATCTATTTCTTTATATCTAAGAGAAATGTGGGTTACGATGGAAAAGGCTTTAGGCCTAACAATACCTAAAGAATAATCTTTCAAAAGCTACACCAATAACCAAATGACAAATGACCATCATACCAAGTTTGTCTCCAGGCTTTGATCATGTGATTTAGACACTTAATTAGTCTACCTAGTCTATTCATTTTCGTTAGATACATCCTTCACCTTGACAATTATTTAATGAAACCTCGTTTCATTTTTCTTAATTGGATCACTCTGCCATTGGACACATCATTAATAATAGCATCACCATCTTGGAATAAAGGCAGAAAGCTTATATACAAGGAATAATATCCAAGCTTAAATTCTCTCTTTACAAGTACCAGACTTAGCAATCGAGAGAGACTACAAAGTCTACAACTGTTTGTTGATTCCTTTCTGATATTTATCAAAACCAAGAAACCAACGGTTTACAAAATTGTGGTGGGCTGCTTTAGAGGAGGGAAGAAGACCAAGGTAATGGGCCCGCCATATCTAACTACTCCGCACTAAAACATGTTTTCTGCATTCGAGTAGTCAATTGCATGCCTAGGACTCTCCAACTTGACGGTTCACACGGGGGGGAAAACGGCTAAATACTTGGAATTGGATTTGAAGTAGTGAGATGGAAGATCAACAAACTTATGGGAAAATTGAAGGGCAGCCTCTTGTTTCTATCTGTAGTATCTTCGTTGTTAGAACGTTTGATTGCAGTTGATACCATAACTCCAGCTCGCTCTATCAATGACAGCCAGACGATCGTTTCACCAGGCCAGAAGTTTGAACTAGGCTTCTTTAAGATTGGGAATCCTAGTGGCCAATATTTAGGGATATGGTACAAGAATCTTCCGATTCGGACGTTTGTTTGGGTCGGAAACAGAGAATCCCCGCTTATAAATTCCTCCGGTTTGTTAAAACTCGGTGACGATGGAAGACTGGCCATCGTCAATGAATCAGGGAGTGTTATCTGGTCTTCGAATTCATCCCGGACGGCTAAAATGCCAGTTGCGCAGCTGTTGGATACTGGAAATTTTGTTGTGAAAGATGCGGGGGATGACAATGATGAGAGCTACATATGGCAAAGCTTTGACTATCCATCCGATACTTTGTTACCAGGCATGAAACTAGGATGGAACACGAAAACTGGTCTGAACCGATACCTGACATCATGGAACAGTTCGGATGATCCTTCTCCTGGAGAATATACTTATAGTGTGGATCCTCGTGGACTTCCTCAACTTGTTCTTCGTAAGGGACCGGTTGAGCTGTTCAGAAGTGGACCATGGTATGGAACACAATTCAGTGGTGTTCCAGTTTTGCAGGTAAACCCAGTTTTTACTCCGATATTTGTCTCCAATGCTGATGAAGTGTACTATACATATAATATAACAGCCAATATCCCATCAAGGTTTATGTTAAGTCAATCTGGCTCAGTTCAGCACCTTTCCTGGAACGATCGCCACTCTAATTGGTACGTCCTATTCACAGTTCAAGAAGATAGATGTGATAATTATGGCTTGTGTGGTAGCTATGGTATCTGCAACATTAACAAGTCTCCCAATTGCGACTGCTTGAAGGGTTTTGAGCCCAAATCATCCAAAGATTGGGAAGTTCTCGATTGGGCAGGTGGATGTGTACGAAAGGATCCACGTATATGCCATGAAGGAGAGGGGTTTGTGAAATTTACAGGGTTGAAACTGCCAGATGCATCTCAGTTTCGGGTGAATGTAAGAATGACGATTGAAGATTGCGAGGCAGAGTGCCTGAAGAATTGTTCTTGCGCTGCTTATGCTAAGTTTGACATTAGAGGCACAGGGAATGGCTGTGTAACCTGGTATGGAGACCTAATTGATATTAGAGAAGTCCCCGGTTATGGACAAGATCTTTCTATAAGAATGTCAGCTTCTGCTCTTGGTGAGAATTCTTTAGCTAAATCCCATAATTCTTCCTTTTCAACAACTAAAGGCACTTATTTATTGTCCTGCTTTAGCTTTGCCTGAAGCAGGGGATGTCTTGCCACATTGATGTTCTTTTACTTATTTACTTCAGTTATTATTTGAATAATCTTCATCCTTGGTCTTTGAAAAGAAATATTTTCTGAACTTCCATTTTTCCTTTTGTATTCTTAGCGTTACATGCTGATACAAGCAACAAGAGGAAGAATGTAATAATTTCAACAAGTATATCAGTGGCTTCTGCAATGATCATCTTGGCTTTGATTGGCTGGTTTGTGATCTGGAAGCGAAAGATAGTTAGAGGTAAAGTCTTGCATGATCCTTGGTATTATCACAGTTTTACTATTTTTCTTAATTCATTGGTATTGACTTGCCCTTGTTCCTCTTAACAGCTAACCAGCCGGAAAATCAAGTGACCATTAGCAAAGTTGAAAGTCAGGAGGACCTTGAACTCCCCTTATTCGAATTTGCCACTATTCAAGCTGCTACTGACAACTTTTCTGCTGCAAATAAGATTGGAGAAGGTGGATTTGGACCAGTATACAAGGTAGAAATCTGTCTTGGACTATTTCTTGGCCACCTGTTTTTACTTCTTACACATGTTAAAACTTCTGTTAAAGTAATAATACACCCGAAGAGCATTTCAATCAAAACTATACAACAAGCTGTACGATTTTTCCAACAAGCACTGAGAATGCATATTTCTCTGCTGTAGAACTTCTTTATCTCATGTTTCTTTCATTTTCTAATCTATAGCTTGTTTCTTCTTCTCTGTTTTTGATCATAGCTGTTACTAAATAATCTTTGAAATAATTTATAGGGTGAGCTACAGTCCGGGCAAGAAGTAGCTGTGAAGAGACTTGCAGAGAATTCAGGACAGGGCCTTCAGGAGTTCAAAAATGAGGTCATTTTGATCTCCAAACTTCAACATAGAAATCTGGTCAAGCTTCTAGGTTGTTGCATTGAAAGGGAAGAGAGAACGTTAATCTATGAGTACATGCCAAATAGAAGTTTAGACTCCTTAATCTTCGGTATATCTCAACTTTCTATTCATTTCTCCATTGCTGTATCGTTTATACCTTTACGCATACAGTAACCTTCACATTCAAGTTAGCTAGCAGTGTGGAGCCCTTTTGATTTCTAGATCAAGATAATCAAACTATACTTGACGTACAATGGCTGCAGATGAAACAAGGAGACCTTCACTTGACTGGAGAAGGAGACATGACATCATTGTTGGAATAGCTCGTGGGCTTCTTTACCTTCATAGAGATTCAAGACTGAGAATCATCCACAGGGACCTCAAGGCCAGCAATGTTCTGTTAGACAACGAGATGAATCCCAAAATTTCAGACTTCGGACTGGCTAGAATGTTTGGTGGAGATCAAACTGAAGCAAATACAAAGAGGGTAGTTGGAACCTAGTAAGTATGAGGGTCTACCTGCATCAAGCGTTTAGAATATCAATTCTACATCTAAAAGCTATACCATTGTCTTTGGTGATGGATGCAGTGGGTATATGCCTCCAGAGTATGCAATTGATGGAAACTTCTCTTTGAAATCCGATGTCTTCAGCTTTGGTGTTATACTGTTGGAGATGGTGAGCGGAAAGAAGAACCGGGGTTTCTTCCATCCAGACCACAAACTCAACCTCCTTGGGCATGTAAGAATTCAATGAAATCAATTCTCATATGTTCATTTTCTATAGAAATGCTTTAACCCAACAAGTACTCTATCATTTAGGCGTGGAAATTGTGGAATGAGGAGAAGGCCTTGGAATTAATGGATGAATTGATGGAACAGGAGTATCCTGAACATGAAGCAATAAGATGCATACAGGTGGGGCTCCTTTGTGTGCAGCAGAGGCCAGAAGACAGGCCAGTAATGCAAACTGTGCTATTGATGTTAGATAGCGAGAGCATGTCATTACCTCAACCTGGAAGACCTGGGTTTTATGCAGAGAGGAGCCTTTCAGAGACAGAGTCATCATCCCTTGGGAAGCTAATTTCGAATGAGATGACTGTCACCCTTTTAGAGGGTCGTTAGCATCCACTAACATTTAACTCTTGTGTCAAACCTTATCAATATTTGTAAGAAGTTGAGGAAAAATAGATGTCTAATTGAACTTATGAAACTGAAAACTCAAAGGTATCCATTACTACTGGACATAACCGAAATGGGAAATTTTTCTTTTTTACTGCACGTGAATCGCAAGTCATCCGCACGTCAATAACACGTTAACCACACTAACATATGAAATAGAAAAAGGTGAAGTGGAATACAGTTGGCATTGGAATATGTCAAAAGATAACTAGACATAGATTGATTTGATAAAATGGACAGTGAGTTTTTCCTGCGTGGAATTTGGTTTTTATTAAATGTCTAGTAAATGTGCAGTAATAATGACAAAATATTACCACACAGTAACAAAATCATCTTCAGAATTCTCGTCTGCATATTTTTTCAAAAGGGTATTATATTTCTCATATATATGTGCATCAGTGGTGGTATTCAAGTGTTAGATATCTGCGTAAATATTCAGGTGTTAAACATCAAATATTATGGAAGTACAATAATATTATAAAATTGAAAAAAAATTGATTAAGCAAATATTATGGAATTACAATAATATCATAAAATTGAATAAACAATATTGAAAAAAATTAATTAAGTAAATACAAAATACAAAACTAAATAACCACATATTTACCTTTGGTCTAAGAAAAAAAAAACATGATAAACTATAGTCTATGACCTAATGGAAACCATGGTGAGGTGGAATACCAGTTGGCATTAGAATATGTCAAAAGATAATCAAACATAGATTGACTCGATAGAGTAGACAATGAGTTTTCTTATTTGGAATTTGATTTTTATTGAATGTCTCGTAATCGAATGTGCAGTAGTGGTGAAAAATATTATTACAGCCAACAAAGTCATCATTAGAATTATTATCTGCATATTCTTTCCAAAGGAAATTAACTTTCTCATATATTTGTAGATCAACTAGTGGTATCTAAGCATTAGACATCTATGTAAAATGTTTGGTCAAATATTATGGGAGTACAATAATAATTAGTGAAAATTTGGCTATTGTTCATCTTAATGGATTTCTAATCTCTCCAAAATATTACATCCAGTGTCCATAATGATATGTTTTTATTGTGTTTATTGTTGTGATATGCAGTGCTCTGTTATAATCAAGGCTCCTGGGAATTTGTTTATATGTTTGGTTGTCTGTTCTAAGCAATTATAAAATGTCTGTGTGTGGGACAGGTAAACCTTACTAGTAGGGATAAAGATGTTACTAAAAAACTAACAAGTAAGCATATTGAATTACAGCATAGAAAAGGTCTAGAAAAATTTTCCAATTATGAATCGGATTGTAGAATCAATGGGCAATGGTTAATGTCATTAGCCAACTTTGTATAGGGCTATGACAGGGTGAAATTGCCTAAAAGATTAAATCTTTTGTACCTCTAAGGAAAATGTTCCCTTTCAAATATTGTAATGGCAGTTAGTGACATCTTTAAAAATACTTGTTAAGTCTTTAGGGGAAGACCTTTTAGAAAAAGAATATCCCTGTTTCAAGTATTGTAATGGTTATTAATGAAATACTTGTAAAATCTTATAAATTTTTTATACAGGATGAGCAGTCGACTAGTTGTTGGATTGTCTCACTAGTTCAAATGCGTCTGTAGCTAACCATCTAGGGCTGTCCATATGGCCCGACAATGGCACATTTCTTCTCTTGTTATGCCCTTTTGATTTGCATATATGTGGCTAAACCAATAGTTGCATATATGATATTTGGTATGCCTTTTTTATTTTAATAATACTTTCCATGACTTAACTCGTAATTATTATTTATGTTGTTCAAATATAATCGAGCTATTAGTTGGCTTAAGTGGAAGCGTCCACTCGAATGCTTCACAGATTATCGTATACTTAAGTGAAGAGGGCGTAATCCATGACAATTGATATTAAAACAAACTATAAGTACTAACGATATGCCATTGAGAAGTGAGGATAGTGAACCTTTGTTGAAGTGGGGGAGAATATCACAATCCTCGCGTGAATATGAATCTCATATCGTTGAGATAATGTTCTCAACAAGTAAAGCCACGAAATCTCACATCGAAAAAAAACTTCCAACGAGGAGTAAGAGATGACGTTGTGATCCTAAAAAGAAGAGTCATAAATCTTATATCAACTATATACTAGAGTGATACTTGGTATATAAAAGTTCACACCATCTTTAATCTATGAAGTACCTTTTATAAGATAAAACCAAAATTCACACCATAGTGTAGACCATGACACTTGATTACAATTCAAATCTGTTATTATATATTTGCTCTAACTTGCTTTTGTTGTTTAAACGGTTTTTCTATACGCATGACAACTTTCTACATGCATGACAATGGGTTTCGATGCTACTTGTTGCTTCAGTTTCAAAACCATGTATGTATTGAACCTGGCATGGATTTCTAGGAATGTTTGAGACCGATTATGGGCCTGTCCTAAGACACTGTGGCCCATAGGTATCCAAGGCTTGACTAGCAGTCTTGTAGGCTTACACTTCGGGCTCAGAGTTCCTAATTAGAACCCTGGATGTAAAAATCTGGATTCATGGCCTAACCCAGACTAACTCCATTGGTTTTAGATTGTTTCCCTTCATTGAGTTGAGTCGGAGAAACATTAATTTCTTTGAATCTTGGACACCGTCGGTTCTGGTAGAGTTCAATTCACTCTAGGCCCACACATCAACCAGCCAACCACCCTCGCGGCCACCGGCATTGGACCATTCTTTACAAGGCATAAAGCCTGGGTACAACATGACCCCAACAAGGCTTCCCCACCTCTCTCTCTCTCTCTTTGAGGGAGCACCCCTTCAACAGAAGGAAATGAGATTCCATGCATGGAGATGAGTTTGCTTTCCTTAAGTGAAATGGAGGGACTACCTAATTAGTATTTATAACAATATCATTAGATCAATGAAACTGACTTGTCCAAGAAGGTCGTTGCTATTGCTTCTCAGTCTTGTCGAAATTGAACCTTATGGAAAAAAGAAACAAGTCTTACACGTAAGATAAAGGGTTATATTTAATATAATCTTAGTGCCTAATTAGTAAACTATAATTCTTTTCTCATTTTTGACCTTTAGGTTATTAACAAGAGAAGATAATGTTTATAATTTCAAGATCCTAATCATCAAGTAATGAGTTAACAGAATTTAACCATCAGAATTAGGATAAAACTCCTCAGAGCTGATTAGTAATTGCTTTGATTGGAGCAAATTGAAAGATTGGCGCAAAGCAATTGGTATTACAATATGAAAGGTTTCAGGTTTTACTTTTACATACAGCTTACTATTTCAGGTTTTGGGTGGTCCAAAATTTCCTAGAAAATTAAGAATTTCGACTCTAGGTGCTTGGGTGTCCCAGGCCTGGCGGCTTGCACTAGGATGAGCCAATATTCCTGTGCAAATCAGGAGAGGAATTTTGAGCCTTTTGAGTGGCACTAATTCCTCCAGCAAGATTGGGTATTGAAGAGGAGCTTGCCATTTCACAGCTTCCTGATCACGTCACTCGCATGACTAGTAAACAGACAAAAAATTTCCAGCTAGAAATTTGATCTTTTTATCTCTTGGGATTTGGTAAAGTAAGAGGCAGAGGAAAATGTGTGTCATTTTAAGAGCAATGCTTGAAATTTGCCTGTCAATTTATTTGTCCTAACAAGTAAGGTGCTAAGAGGGATCCACTTATTAATGAGATCCCAACTGCTTCGCCACATTAAGTCTTTCTTTCCAAACTCCCTAATCCCAGTGTCACACTGAACCAGCCATGAATCCTGTTGACTGGCTTGTCAGAATACTGCTTCTTTTCTTTCTTTCTCATCTCTCCTTTTCTGCTGACACCATTACAATAGATCACTTCATTAAAGATGGCAAGGTCATAGTTTCTGGTGGCAAGATTTTTGCACTCGGATTTTTCAGCCCTGGAAGTTCCAGGAATAGATATGTTGGCATCTGGTATAATCAGGTTTCAGAGAAGACCGTTGTTTGGGTGGCAAACAGAGAGAAGCCTTTAGATGATAGCTCAGGGATCCTTTCAATCGACAGTCGAGGAAATCTTGCCTTGTTCCAGAGAAACCAAGCACATCCTGTCTGGTCTACAAACGTCTCTATCACAGGCACCGGGAATTCTATTGCCCAGCTTTTAGATTCAGGAAATCTTGTCTTGCTTCAGAATGATAGCAGAAGGGCGGTGCTGTGGCAGAGTTTTGATTATCCCACAAATACTATGCTTCCATTCATGAAACTTGGATTAAGTTTCAAAACTGGTCTGAACCGATTCCTGACGTCTTGGAAGTCACCAGATGATCCAGGAATTGGAGATTTTTCCTACAGGATCGACCCCAGTGGGTTTCCTCAATTGTCTTTGTACAAGGGTTCGGCTCTTTGGTGGCGAAGCGGGACATGGACCGGGCAAAGATGGAGTGGTGTACCTGAAATGACAAGAAACTACATATTTAATGTTTCCTTCGTTAACACTGATGATGAAGTATCAATCACGTATGGGGTGACTAACGCCTCTATCATCACAAGAATGATAACCAATGAAACGGGAATTCAAGAAAGATTTACATGGAGTAATCAAGCGCGTAAATGGATTGGATTTTGGTCAGCCCCAAAGGAGCAGTGTGATTTGTACGGCCATTGTGGGCCAAACGGTTACTGTAACCCAGATAACTCAGATCGTTTCGAGTGCACTTGTTTCCCCGGATTCGAACCCAAGTCACCCCAAGAATGGTATATACGAAATGGGGCAGGAGGATGCGTGAGGAAGGGTAATGTCTCCGCCACGTGTCGAAATGGAGAAGGGTTCGTGAAGGTGGCACGTGTTAAGGTGCCCAACACTTCGGCGGCACGTGTGGACATGAGTTTGGGATTGAAACTCTGCGAGGAGAAGTGCTTGAGAGATTGTTCTTGCGTGGCTTATGCTGGTGCATACTATGAGAGCAAGGGAGGGATTGGCTGCTTGACGTGGCACGGGGATTTGGTTGATGCAAGGACATATACAGCTGCGGGACAAGATCTTTACATACGGGTGGATGCAGATGAGTTGGGTATGCATCTATGTTCAACTGCCTTTTGGAAACAAATACAGTATCTACTAGCAAATATCTACATGCCAGTTGCAGCTAAGTTACTCCCTTAGCTGTCAGGAATTGACTTCTCGAAGATTGAATTAATTAAGACATTAACTTCTGAATAGGACCCACTACATGAACTTTCTGGTCAATAAACAGATATTTTTACTGTCAGTAAAAATTATCCAGGAAATTGCTTTTGCAAAGTGGCTGCAGTCTAGAACTTAGCCAGGCCAGGCTTCTCTGTTATCATTTCTGTCAGAATTACTTTCGTGTTTGGTTTCTTCCATTTGCAATATAATTACACATCATATCTTCCTTCTTCTTGTTAGCTCGCTACACAAAGAAAGGTCCACTTCAAAAGAAGGGAGTACTTGCAGTCATCATAGTTTCTGCTGCTGTAGTGTTTCTCATTGTCGTCGCCTTTTTGTCTTGGTTGGTGAGAAGGAAAAGAAGAGGTACCATATTGCTTCCACTGTTTTTATTTGTTAAACCTCTTTTTTATTCACATTTTAATCTTGCCAAATAAGATTTTGCAACTAAATTGACTTCACGTTATGTAGAGAGCAATTGGCTTAATCATGGTGCTGTATTTGACACCAGGAAACAGAAGACAAAGCAGAAATCCCTTTAGCTTTGCCGGAAGTTCATCATTGTTCGAAGACTCTGTAGATGGAAAGGACATTGACGAGAGCAGAAGAAACGCAGACTTACCATTCTTCGATTTGAGCACCATAGCTGCAGCCACAAATAATTTCTCTTCTGACAATAAACTTGGACAAGGTGGCTTCGGCACTGTTTACAAGGTAATTTGTCTTAATATCTGTGTCCACGTGCAAAGTCTCCTTTTAGTCCATTGTTAGAGGAAATTGTGTTTGCAGGGTCTGCTCTTCAATAGAAAAGAAATAGCAGTGAAAAGACTATCAAAGCACTCAGGGCAGGGAGTAGAAGAGTTTAAGAATGAAATTGTGCTAATCGCGAAACTTCAGCACAGGAATCTTGTAAGGATCCTGGGTTGTTGCATTGAGGGTGAAGAGAAGTTGTTAATCTATGAATATTTACCAAATAAAAGCTTGGATTCTATTATATTTGGTATGTCTTCTTTCTCGTACGCCAACTAATTCAATATTTAGCTCTGCATGATTCGATTTCAAAAATTTGATTTCGAATCCAGATGAAACGAAAAGATCATCGTTGGACTGGAAAAAGCGAATCGAAATAATTTGTGGGGTTGCTCGAGGAATATTGTATCTCCATCAGGATTCAAGGTTGAGAATCATTCATAGAGATCTGAAGGCCAGCAATGTCTTACTGGATGCTGCAATGAACCCAAAAATTTCAGATTTTGGCATGGCCAGAATATTTGGAGGAGACCAAATTGAAGGAAATACGAATCGCGTAGTTGGAACATAGTAAGCGTTGCATTTGCAATGTTGCAGACAAGTTCTGCTACAGATTCCAAACCAAGTTCTAACAATTTCCTTTTTCTGTTATGTGATTTCAGTGGTTACATGTCCCCAGAATATGCAATGGAAGGACACTTTTCGATGAAGTCTGATGTGTACAGCTTTGGAGTCCTGCTGTTAGAGATCATAACCGGCAGAAAGAACAGCGATGATTATCCCGATAGCCCGTCTTCAAATCTAGTCGGGCATGTAAGTGAACAGATTTCAACCATAAACTCTTCCAAGTTTCAGCAATTAAAATTTTTCCCACTTAATCTTGACGACACAAATTTGTTCCAGGTTTGGGAATTATGGAAACATGACAGAGCCATGGAGGTCGTTGATTCAACATTAGGTGACTCGTGTCCTGCTAATGAATTCTTGAAATGCATCCAAATCGGTTTACTGTGCGTGCAAGAACATGCAACCGATCGACCCACGATGTCAACTGTTGTGTTTATGTTGGGTAATGAAACGGTTCTTGCTCCCCCGAAACAACCAGCATTCATCATGAAGAAAGCTCGCAAAGGGGACGAGACATGGAGTAGCGAAGGCACAAGCTCTGTAAATGATGTTACAGTCACCATGGTTCAAGCTCGTTAGAGGAATATATAGGCTAAGCTCTTGGAGATTTAAGTACAGAATATGGAGCTATAAGGTTGTAGCAGTCCTCCTTAGTCAGAACTTTAGCTATCTCTTAACCTGATTCAAACTAGATTGTATATTTTTATTTTTTTGTATTTTCTATGTACAATATTAGAAATAACAGAATAACATAGGTATATTATTGAAAAATATATATATTTAAAAAATGAAATAAGTATCTGAAATTTCAATAATTGTTATAATATTCCAATATAAGTATCTAAAATTTCAATAATTTGCATGTAATTTTTTAATAACTTAAATTACTAATTTATATATTAATTTACTGAAAAAGTATTAAAAAAGTATATAATTTCAATAACCTTTATATAATATTTGTAGCATGTTGAAAAATTTAAACTTATAATTTACGTTTATGTTACGGATTCGTATCATTAAAAGATAAAATGAATTTTAAACATATAAATAACAACATTCTTTCACTTAATAAATATATTAAGTTAAAAATGTATATATGTAACAAGTGGTATCAAAGCTAATCTAACTATTTACTAATCTAAAACTCGTATTAGAGTTAAAGGTAAATTCATATCAATATGAATTCTTTTTTCATGAGTGAAAGAACCAATTAAACGAGAATATTACATAATTGATCATGATAAAATATCATATATTTACATTCATAAAAAATCAAATGATTCTTAAATGTATAAACAAAATTTTTTTTACATTTAATAAATATATTTTTTAAATTAAAAACGTGAATTCGTGACCCTGTCTACTTCTTGTTTCTCTTTTAACTTTATTAAAATCAATATTTAGAAAAAAAATTGTATTGATTACATTAAAAAAAATAAAAGAGATTTGGATTTGCATCAATCAAATAAATGTACATATGCTACCTGTACAAACGGCCCAACGGCCATACACATGGCAATCCTCGTGGTTCACGCTCTCTTTTTTATTTTATAAATATGTGATCAGGAGGAAAAGGTAGAGGTCCCACATTTTTTTTCTTTTCATTATAAATTTCAGACACGTCAGCTATTTATTTTCTTTGACAATTTTCTCCCCAAATAAGCTGAACGAGAGGTTGAGATTCTTGACTCAGTCTCGTTCATCCATCTGTCTCTTTCCTCTTTCTTTTCATAAATATAATAATAACAACAACAATACAAATCTATCTTATCTCTTTCTTGAAGAATTATTAAATTTATATTTGATATATTGTTAATATATAAATATAATATTAATAAATTAAATATTATAATTTTATTAATAAATAAAATTGAAAACTTTTTAAAATTTATATTTATGTTTTTAAAAATATTTATTTTTAAAAAATTTAAATTTTTATTTGTACATATTCATGAAATAATGTTTTATAATTAAATAATAATATATAAAAATTATATATGGACAATATATGAAATATATACTCATCCATATCAATCAAATGAGTAAGATGTGATACTGATTCAACTGTGTTAATTCATGTTAAAAAAGTAATTAATTGAATCCTTAATTTGTGGATGGAATCATGTTATGTTTTTATATTTAATAATTTAGACCCTTTTAATTTAACAAATGGAAGTTAGTATAAAAATTCCATGAAATCCCAAAATGGCCAACCCAAGGCAATTTGTAATAATTTAAGTAAATCCGACATGAAAAAAAAACAAATGGACAACCTTTGATCTTATCCCCTCCAATCATGAGTTGTATTTGTACTGTCCACAGTACACAGAATTCTTGACACTGGAACCCTTCCCCCCCTCCCTAAGTACTTGGGACAAAGTGCCCACACTGTTGATTTTCTTTCTAAAACATTCTCAATTTATCTTTTCTTTCTTTCTTGGCAAGTGTCCTTTTGATATCTCAGCAAAGACATCATGGGCAAACAACAATTAAACCCTGAAATCCTGTCTTAATTACCACAAATATATGGACCAAATAAAACAGAGTCATGAATAGGGATTTGTCTAGTGACAACATTAATTAACGCCTTTGTCTTGTTATTATGAGTGTTGAGGGTTTTAGCTAGTGGTGAATAATTCAAATGATATGATACCTTTTTCCACCTAATTAATTTATCTTGGTTGGGTTAGTCATGTCTTATTAGAAGTAAAAGTGAGTATGTGTTTTTTGTTTTTTACAATCGAGAGAGGTGAGATTCGAATCCTGTTTTATAAAGATCATGCATCAATTAATGAAACAAATGTTCGAGTAAAAAATGAGTATTTGATTAATTAAATTGAAAACCAAATTAATAAATTATATAAAAATTTATTTTTTTGACTGATTATTCATTTTGAATGAAATATATTTTAGATATATTTTAAAAATATTAATAATATAATATATTAAAATTATATATTATTTATGATTGATATTTTGATCGATTCATATGTAAATTTTAGATATTGAAATCGATCAAAATAATTGAATAAACTATTCCTAATAACATGTTAATATCGAATCTGAAAATCAATTCGGATTAACTGAATTCAAATGATTTCCATCCATTATTTCGAGTTTGAACCAATTCATTCTCATCCCATCCCTAATAAAGAGTAAAGTCAATTTTGGCAACGCTCTCCTTGTGTTGTTCTAGATTGTTTTTATTTGGCTATAATTTCAAACGTGTCAGCCCACTGAATTATCTGTCAGTCTTGATTGTAGTTTGAAAGCAAATGCTGGTCATTTGTCTTCAAACAAAAGGGTATTGCATGTTAATTAAATTTAATAAATACTCCTATTTATAATTTGTGCTTCTAAGAATTATTATTGTTTTTTCTTTTCATTTGCCTTGTCTTTATAATTCCAATTCCTATCAAACCATACACTATAGTAAATAATATTAAAAAAAAATTCAAATGCATTTAAGCGTTTTGTCAAATATTTCAAAAATAAATAAATAATGTGTTTTAATTTCATATTGAGTATGTAAGAGGTCTAGATAGACTTATAAGTATAAACACTATACATCGTTATCAAATTAACCTTTTAAAGGGAAAATAACAACACATGATATAATGATATTAGAGTAAATTCAACCTAGATCCAACCAATATGAAACACATTTAGAGGAAGGTAAGACCTTCGTGGAAGAGAATATTATGTTAAGCGTAAAAAATAAATAAAATATTTTAATTTCATATGAAACGATTAAAGTGATCCTGATGGATTAATAAGTATACGCCAAATATTTTAAACAATCATATATTTGACAAATAAGGAAATCATATTGACTTATAAGCAATTGTCAAATATTTTAAAAAAATTATTTTAATTTTTTATTGAGCAAATAATCTTAATATATTTATAAATGTGAACGTTACACCTTCGAATCAAACTTAACATTTGACAAAAAGATAGTGACGGGTGACATAAAAAAAGTAAAAAAATAAAATAAAACATAATAAGGCCACGTGTCATCTTGATATGGTATAGGCAAACAAATTTGGACATTTTTGATAGTTGACTTTAAGCGGCTACCACTTCATACAAGGACATTGGTGTAATTTCAAGCAATAACGGAATTTTCCCGAGCCGTTGCTCGGTGGCCGTAGCATTTCCTTTTTTTTTTTGTTTTTCGTTCTTTCTATTAAATGCAATTAATTTCTTTTTATCCGAAACTCATTAAAAGCGGAAGCAACCGTTTTATAATACGGATCAGAAATAAGTTTTTCCGAATTTGCCCCTTAGGAGGCGTTGATGCCGGAAATATGGCTTTTCTTGTCATTAAGGAAAAAGCCGAGAGAACGATGACTTTCTCCTCTTTGAAAAGTAAGCCCTTTAAACTCCAATCCCCGTGCCCTAGTTTCCGCCATAGCAGCCGACAAATAATCCTACGCCTCCCTAATCATAATATTGCAAAAGAGTTGGCGTTAGCTACTTTTAAATGTCTAAAATACCCATTTATGACATAAAATTTGGTTAGTGTGAAGGACATTATGTTTGTCTTGACATAACAAGAAAAACCTACTCACATTTCCAATGACCGCTTTGATTTGTACTAAAATAATGTTTTAACTTAAATTAAAAATTAATTACTGTCAAATTCAATGTTAATCGATATTTTATACTTATATAAGATATGACTTGATTAATTGACGTATTTGATCATTTAGTCATGCCAATTGTCATGCCATTATGTTCATAAATTGGATAATTTACCTCTTGAATATAAAATGACATCGAATATTGTATTTAGTGGTGGTTAATTTTTTGTCAAGATTAATTTTTTTTTACGAACTAAATTTAAAGATTCACTTAGATACGGTGAAAGTTTCAAGGTTTAATTGAAAAAATAATTGTACTTTAAAAAAATATTGGTATAGGTGAAACTTATGAAACATAAGAAGAAAGATCTACTTTGTAATTTTGAAGAGAAAAAATAAAAGCTGTTCATAAATGCTTAATTCTCACTATGGAAATTAGTTGCTAAACATGAGTTTTGTTTGGAAGGAAAATAAATAATTCAGAAAAAAAAATGTAACGGATATAATAAACACACTCCATAAATATTTAGCAAAAATAGAAATTGAAAAGTAAAATGTCATCAATACCCTTTCTAGTATCGAAGGACCTGTCCGAAAATTTCAGTGAATCATCAGGGCATTGTAGGCACTTGGTCACTCACAAACTTACCTTCACAAGCTAAGTGCTCCCTCTCGCAACTGAAAAGGTCAAAAGAATCCTCCCTCTCCCCCATACAGCTTCCAAAAACCTCATAAACCCTCCGTTCAAAGCTCGAGAGAGAGAGAGAGAGAGAGAGAGAGGGAGAAAGAAAACTCTTTGATCCGAGTTGGAAACGAGATGGCGACTCAGCTCCCGGATGATTTCAAGTGCCCAATATCTCTCGAGATAATGTCTGACCCGGTTATCCTTGCATCGGGTCACACCTTCGACCGAACGTCAATTCAACGGTGGCTAGACTCCGGTCACCGCACCTGTCCAATTACCAAGCTTCCCCTACCTGAACACCCCTTTCTTATTCCCAACCACGCGCTTCGTTCCTTGATTTCCAATTATACCCTCGTCACCCCTTCGAACTCGCAACCCTGTCCTCAACCCCAAACCCTCTGCTCTGCTCTGACGTCCCCATCATCCTCTGTTGAGACCAAGCTTGAGTCGCTCACCCATCTGGCCAAGCTGACCAAGCGTGACTCAGCACTTCGCCGCAAACTAACCGAGTCGGGAGCAGTCCCTGCCGTTCTCAAGTGTGTCGACTCGGGCGATCCGAGTTTACAGGAGAAAGCACTTTCTTTACTCCTCAATCTCAGCCTCGACGATGATAACAAAGTGGGTTTGGTCGCAGAAGGCGCAATTAACCGGGTCGTCAAAGTCTTACGTGTCGGGTTGCCCGATTGCAGGGCCATAGCTGCAACGATCGTAACCAGCTTAGCCGTCGTTGAGGTCAATAAAGCGACAATCGGGGCATACCCAGATGCGATTCCGGCATTAGTTAGGCTTCTAATTGCAGGAAAAGGAAGGGAAAAGAAAGAGGCAGCAACGGCTCTTTATGCAATTTGTTCATTTGCTGATAATAGAAGAAGAGCTATAGATTGCGGGGCGGTGCCGATATTAATGGGGTTATTGGATTCAGGGCTGGAAAGGGCTATTGAAGTTTTGGGATTATTGGTGAAATGTAAAGAAGGGAGAGAAGAGATGATGAAAGTTAATGGCTGTGTTAAAGTTTTGGTTGAGGTTTTAAGGAACGGTAGTTCAAGAGGAGTTCAATATGGGCTATTTACTTTGAATTGTTTGTGTAATTATAATGAAAGTTTTTGCTTCGAAGCAAGGAACGAAGGGGTTTTGGAAATTTGTATGGGGTTAGTGGAGGAAGAGAATGAGAAGATTAGGCGGTATACTTCGAGTTTGCTTCAGACTCTGAGAGGAAATCATGCTATTGGGTGAATGAAACTTGCGGTGTTGGGAATGGAGGTGAGTTGTTTTTATTTAGTTTTTTGGTTTTTTTTATGGGATGTTTAGAAGGTGGGTCGATAGTTTTGTTGTACAAAAGGAAAAAAGGATTAGATTTTGTATCTTTGTACATTTGAATAAAAGGGGACATGATGGAAGGGAGGGCTTGTTGTTCTCCCTGGTTTTTAGATGTTGTAGTGGAAAAAAAGAAGTTTCAAAATTTTGTTACTTGAATGATAAATTTGTATTGATTTAAGGCATGTCTACTAAGTCTTCGATCTCCTGTCAAGTTGGAAACTTTTTTCTCTTACGGACTTTGTTGCCTTTGGATTTTGTAAGGGATAAGCTGTTAAAGGAAATTGGAAATACAAAGAAATGTACTTTTTAAATCGCCCTATGTTGGTATTACAAGATTGAATTACGAGATTTATTACCAATTATGATTGTGATTGTTTTCTTATTCGATTGATTTGTTCATCTGTAGAACCTTTGCCTCATTTAGTTGTTATGTGTTCATCAGGAATTTGATGCAATAAAATGCAGTATTTCCCCCTTTTACTAATCTTTAAAATGTTAATGTTGCCTCTGGCTCTGTCACTGAGAGTTAAAAGTTTCTGGGTTATAAGCTATATGGAAATTTCAGAAGCACATCTGTTTCATTGTATACTTTGTACTGCGAGCTGTTTTTGTCTGAAGCACATTGTTGAAGCCCTCAGGCATTGAACGTTGGTGATGGGATACTTTGATCTGATCAAAATTTTATCTGGGTGTTTTATTTTCTGATATTGCTTGTTTTACTGATTTGAATTTGAAGTAACTTTGAATGAGATGTAATAGATTTTTTTGTAATTGTTATATTCATTTGCTGATGCCATGATCGTTTACATGACTACAATGTAGATGTTTTCAATGTTAAAAAATGAAAATACAGGGATAACTGGTCCATTATTGCTTGTATTGTGTGAATTCAACATTTGGGTTGGTAAATTGTCTCAAATGATAACTTTCATTGGATTATGAAGATTACACTGCAGCCAAAATTGTACCTTGAGACTTTTCTTGTTGGTATAAGAAGAGAAGCAGATCTGATCTTGGTTTAGGGTATAAATAGAATGGATTTGTAACATTTCTAGTGCCCATAATAGTTTCTGTGCATGTTTGAGCTAGGAAGGAACTAGGAATGCTGAGTGAATTAACCACTGTGGTCTTTGCAAAGCCTGTATCTTAAATTGCCATATCAGTTAGGTGTTAGGTTAATTTGGCTGTCTGGCTTTATGAGTTTGGCTGAGATGCCCTAGCAGACTGGAGCAGCTCGATTTTTGGTTGAAGAGTATATGGTACCTTTATTATGGATCACACACTCTCTAACTTGGCCAGGCATGGCATGCTTGAAACTTTGAGTTGATACAGGTTGAATGCCATTTAAATTGTAATGAACTGATTTGTTATAGGCTAAAGCTTCAAGATGAGTTTGCCGCTTATGTAGATATGGAAACTTTGAGTTGCAATTCTCGAAAATGGTCCATAGGTTGAGAACCTATTAAAAGTGCCTGTGAAACCTTGAATTGAGCAAACCCCATTCCTCTTTCCCTCTTTTGATCCTAAATATTTCTCATTTTTCACTATGCAACTTCAATCTTCTTTTTAACGTTTTGAGTATGGACATTGTTTTTGTTTGCCTGGTGAAAGTGGTTTCTTTCAAATGATTTGCTTGTATTGAAATTGCAATGATTAATGTGTTTCACTTTACCTTTGTTTTGCCAGCAATTTATTTCGTTAACATCTTATGATTGATTTTTGTAGTCCGACAGTGCGTGGTGTGTAAATTCATAGCCGTTTATAAGGGCCTATGGAAGTGCACAACAACAAACAGTTGATGAAATATTCGTGAAACAGAGCTTTACAACTGATGCCTTCATTTCTGCCTGCATTCTATATTCAGCATGCAGATACATTGTGCCCAAAAATCATACGTGACAGACATGACATTTCATATCCACACCTCATGGATGTTTAAACATACTGTTAGGTAGGTAGCATTGCATAAAATTTAGTTACTATTTGATGACAGTGGTTGTCCACATATCCCGCATGCTATATTTGGTCAGGCCGTGTGTAGTTGGTAACTGGGTAGGTTTTTTATTGTTTGATTCTTCCTGGTTGAGTGAGGAATGCACTGCAGCTAATTAAATTAGTTTAATACGAGGCTGCTCTGTCAGCCGAATTTGACTTGATTTCATTATGTGAAGGGCCCCATTACAGACTGATAAGAATTATATGCTACTGTATGGTCTATATCCTTGGTGTTCTTTGAATTTAGAAACTAGCTCTAATTGGTATGTTGGTCCGGTTGCCCCCTACTTGTCTTTCTCTTTCGAGCGTTCTTCCCATACAAAGAAGAATTTTCTGGTTGCATATGTTCGTCTTTGTGCCGACTGATTTGGGGGTTTGAAACAGGACTGTGAATGGAAATTACTATCATTTTGTTACTTTCGTAAAGTGAAAATAATGGAGAACATGGTTTGGGAGTTATGTCGAAGCATGCGTGTTAAAGTAATTGGGGAAAGAAAGGCATCAAATCGAAGTGAAATGTCTGCTGAAGGAAGCAAAGCATGTGCTTTTACTTTCTGCATTCATATTTTATATTTTTGTTGTTGTATTTGGCGGTCCAACAAGCAGTACTTTTTCTCTTTTTTCTTTCTTTTTCTTTTGCTTGAAGGAGACGTAGCCTGGGTAAACAAACACCAAATCATCCAAGAAAGAGAGGAACAGATCAGGGTGAAAAAAAAAAGAAAGAGAAAATTCCTAGGAGCTTCCGATTGGATGGGAGATCCATCTACTCATTGCTGCCTCCTCTTGAGGCAGCACCAGAGGAGCAGACGAGGGCGCAAATCTTGCTTGCCCTTTCTTTTTCTGACCCAGACAAAAGTAAGTTCTGAGCATGCTTAGCAGGTAGCCCCCTCTCATCTTTGTTGATCTTGGGTAGCTTGCCTGATGGGTGTGTCTTGTTCTTATGACAACCAACGAAGGCCAATTGGTTAGTCTTTTGGGCCTAATAGGTCAATGACGAGAAGCATGACATGCATGTTTCTTTGGGCTTGGAAGAAGTTGCGTTTTAAAGAAACGAAAAGTAAAAGTGAAATGAAAAATGGCAAGTAAATAGGCAGGGATATGAAAGGGGGTTAGGCCTAGGGGGCACCTAATGTGTTAATCATCCCGACCTTGTATACCTGGATTGGGGTCCATCAGTTCAAAACAGAAAGTGGTGGACTTCTTCAACATCAATCTCTTTTGAATGGTGCAGTTTCATCAATGGTGGTTCACCAACAGACCTGTATACCACTTTTCGTTTTTTTCCTTTTTACAAGGAAGAGAGGTTGATTTATATGCAAAGTGTTTTTAGTGGTGAGGCCAACTAGGAAGCAAGAAAGTTTCCACAAATGCTGTCATCACCAAAAGCCAATACCATCCTAACCACCAAAAAGGCCAATTTATTCATAGCCATGATGGTGGAGTAGAAGAAGGTTGTGAGGTCTTTGGGGTTTAGGGTTGAAGCAAAAAACATAACCAAATAAAAGAAAAGAAAGATCTGATTAGACGTTTGGTCTCTCTCCCTCCCTCAATTACGAGCAAATACTCTTCTGTTGGAATTTTGGATCCCCCAAAGGAGAGGGGCCATCCTCTAGAATCACTCCTGGAGCACAGCCAAAAAGCCATGATGTCTCTCCCAACTCAATTTATTTGGTAGGTGCGGTCCTCCTAAATTAAGTTCTAAACCCAGAGAGAGAGTCTTGGCAAGTGCTATTCTCCCCACCAGTTCCATAGTCATTGAGTTAATCACTTGGGTTAGAATTTAATCAAACATTAATTGAAAGAATATATATATATTCTTCTTCATACTTGCCATAGGAAGGGGCTTCCATTCAACAAAAAGGAATGCAAGTTTATCATTGGGCTATGGGGACGGGCAGCTAGGAGTTGTTGTAAGATTTGAAAACGGTGGTCTTCATGATCTCATCTAACATGAAAAGAAGTGCAAAACAAGTGAGGAAAACGCAATCATAAACCTCACTCAAAAGAAGAAAAAAGAGTGCATGCAAAGGGAGAAGAGGAATATTGTAGTAAGATGGAAAAGATGAGAGATGATAACAATAATTAGAAGTAGGGGGGGATTGTAATAATAGCTATTAGGAGTATAATACAAGTGCGTAAATGGGATGCAATTTGACAGGCGTGATGGGAGCGTTTGGTATTAAGAATATCAAAAGCATGCTTCAAGACAAAGGCCATCGATGCCTGTTTAGATCCCACTAGAGACAGAGACAATGAGGAAAATCTCTAACCAACACATTACACCATGTGAATATTACATCCTGATGACATATTTATTTGTTTTAATTTGTTTGGTTGCCGTTAATCAATTTAGTTTACACAAGACTTGGAGAGCCAAAGACAAAATGGGAGAAAGAAAGAAAGAAAGAAAAATATGAGAGTTGGTGCAGAACTTAGCAGCCGCCTGGGATCATCATAACAGCAACATCCCAATCCAAGCATAGTCTTATCTTCCAACATTATAAACTTTTGTTTCTTTTTTTCTTGGTTAATGAGGTTGGATTGCGCCATGATCCTGTCATACTGATACATTATTTGACTTGGCAATTCCTTTTAGATAGGAAAACAAGAAAGTTACATAAATGAGGTGGCTATGACTTGGTATGAGCTTCCGATCCTAGACCGTTTGAAGGTTGGCTATGACTTCCCATTCTCCACTGCATATAATATAAATTACAAGTCTATTCTTCCTTCTGAGAAACCCCAGAAGTGTCGATTTGGAAAGGAAAAGGTTTGAATCTTATTTTTTTAAATAAAAACGATTATGTACTAATCAGAATTGAATCCCATAAATATCAGAAAGCTGTTACAATATTCTTATTTTCTTACTCCTATGGCAATAAATGTCAGAACCATTCTTATTGAAGCAAATTACTTCTGGAACTCAATCTTCTTCATTATTATCCTTTTTATGAATTATCAATTGATTCTTATCCAACAGCTTATGGCAAGGTTGGCGACAGCTCTGTTTTCCTTTTTGGTTCCAGAAATCACTAAAATTGAAACATGGAAACCATGATTTACATACCCAGAATGTCATTCCATTTGATTTACTTACCAAATTTGAAACAAGCCATTCGATTTGACAGGATAAGCATTAAAAAGAAGTAATTAATTAGCCAGGCTAGCTATGATTCTAGTCATAAATTGTCTAGTGAGAAACCAATCTCCTCTTGGAATTCAACTGGAAAGCTGTTACTAATCTCTTCCTCTTTCCTTACAGGAATAAAAGTCAAGACCAGTCATTATGGCAATTCACCATTATGAATTCAACACACAGCTGGTACAATCCTGTTTCCTTTGGGAGATTACAAGCCAAAGTTTGCAAGCAAATTTGCCATGATGTCTTGCACCAGATAATAACCATCCCAAGACCTCTACAATTCTGAATCTGTAATAATATATAAAGTCAATGACCTTGGCCCTGTAACCGATATATCAGATCAGATGCATCAACCCCAACACTTGTGTCCAGAAACAATGGATCTTTCCTGTAAAAATTTTACATAAGATGCCAAGTCTTGGACATAAAATAATGTATCAGGATGTGATATAATGTTCCTGCAGAGGTACAAAATAGTTTTAAACGTTTGCTTGTGACTAAAAATTGCAAGCTTTCCCTATCAGATGAGCTGGTTGATTAGGGGAAAGAGGTACAAGGTTGCCACTGCTAAGGGTGATGGTGAAAGAGGTTGGTGTTCCCTTTAATAATAGAGCTGACCATTTGTCTGTTGTTACCAGACAAATAGCTCATCCTCTCTCTTTTTCACCCCTAAAAAGAAAGGACTGCAAAATTATATGATTCAGATTCACATTTCTGTAAGGAAGAGATTCTAACGTTTATATGTTTAGGATATTTTTAATTTAATAGATAAATGAAATTTCTTTAATGAATAGAGATTACAAACTTATCATATGATATGAATTAATAGAAAAAAAATTATGAAAAGAGTCTGTATCAGAGTAATACGTAATTTAATATTATATTAATTTTTTAAGACAAGATCAATCCTAAATCTAATTAATAATAAATGGAGAGGTTAATAAGTCTAAAATATTCTTAATTTAACAAATATAATATATGTTTTATATTTTAGTATAAGTAGAATAAATAAAATCTTGTAAGCAATCAATACGTGTACATGACATATCTCATTACATTTATTTAGGAGATTAAAATATTAATTGGGGACTACAACTTGTAGGTCGCCAAATCTTTAATTAACACTAATTGTTTGGCAGATCTAAAGTTGTTCCTAATTTGACTTGCTTATAATTCATAATAAATATAAAAGTCCCTAATATATATATATATATAATGACAAATTACATGGAAGAAAAGATAAAATAATAATAATAATAATAATAATAATAATAATAAAAAGAATTGTCGACCCCCAGAAAATTAGCCCGTAAACCACGAGAAAAGAATCATCCCAAAATCTAGAACGTCACTATAAATAAAGGGCTCCCTTCCTCTGTTCACTCCTCCTCTGCCTAAAACAGAACATTTTCGTTAACCACAACAAACAAGTTTCTCCTTTGCCTTCAAAAGCATCAAACAAGTTAACCCAGAAAGAACATGGCCACCAAAGTCTACATTGTGTAAGCATTCTAATCTTGTTTCTTCTTGGGGTTGCTCAGTTTTTTTTTTTTTTTTGTAGCCAGAGTTGAATCTTTTGCTCTGTTTCTGGCCCTTGCTCTGTCATGCATTCTTTCTTGCGCATTTAGATATCAAGTTATGAAGTTTCTACTTTTCTTATGAATGAGATAATCTGGGGTTCTGTCTTTTTAGTGAATAAATCTGTTAAAATTGTTTGCATTCTTTTTGTTCCTTTACCTTAGTCTTTTCTTTTCTCAGTTAAATGGAGTTTCCTGCTGTGTATTGTTTTGTTTTATGATATTTTTCTGAAAGTGAGCGATCGGTTATCTCAATAAAAAACCATGAAATAAATTGGTTTCAAAAGATTTGATGTTGTTTACCGATATGCTGAATCTGCATTTGCATCTTACAGAAACAAATTCAAATCTTTTTCCTATGCCAATCCCGCTGTTTCTACAAGATTTTCTTATGATAATCCAAAATGTTTCTTTTATTTGATGGCAATGAAGACTGAGATGTTCCTACCTTCTTTAGTTTTCCTATGATCCAACCTTAATCAGAACCAAACATAGGGGAAACAGAAAGAAAACTACCGTAGAAACTGATTAATCTGTTCTCTTATGTGGATAGGTGTTTGGTTAATTCTTTACACGTGAAAAATGTTTATTTACCCAATCCAGAAAAATAAATGGAAAAAGGCTCCCTTGTGCATTTTTGTTGTACTTTGGATGGAGTCTCCATGAGACTAAAAGTTAATGTTTTCTTCTTCATTTGTTAATCTATGTTGATGTGTACAGTACATAATTTACTTAATGTGAGTAAGTCGGTTCAATCATCAAATTAAGAATTGCAAAATCAAAGGGATTGAGGATTTTAATGGGGCATTATGCTGTGAATTAGCAACAAACCAAGTAAAGTGATAGTGAAACATGACCTACCATTGAAATTATAATTAGGAGAAAACTGCCAGCTCTTTTCTTTTGAAGCATGTGGCCCCATCATCCATTATTATTGTAGTCCAGTTTCTTTTTGTGCATATAATTTACAAGTGGCTTTCATTTTCATGGCTTCCAATGCTTACAGACAAGCTTGTAACAGTTCTTCAAGATTACCATTTCCTTTTTTTTTCATCTACAAACAAATTACTTATATATGTATTGTGATGCCGATGTGGCAGAACTAGTTTTATGCGTGCCAACATAGAAAACAAATCACCCAAATTGTCTTCCCTTGTTGACAGGGTAATCCCATTAAGCACTTTAAAATGCATTTGCACCGCGCAACTGTCTCTCCCCCTCTTGTAATTGGCTTTGATCGATGATTTTCCTTGATACAGTCTTGCAAAACTGTTGCATTGTTAGGATACATACCTACCAAAAGTATTAGTTTACTTTTTTTTGAGTAGTAACTTTAAAAAACTACTTGAGTGATTGTTGCAGTTACTACTCCATGTATGGACATGTTGAGAAGCTGGCACAAGAGATTAAGAAAGGAGCTGCATCTGTTGAGGGAGTAGAAGTCAAACTCTGGCAGGTCTGATTATCTTCACAATGTTATCTTCTTGAATTCAAGTTCAGACTGATATGCAATGAAGAAATTTTGGAATTTTTGCTTTGTAATTTTGAAATAACATGTTTGAGTTAAGACAGGATCAATTGACTTAGTACGCATGATTACACGGTAGAGAGTTTACAGTCAGCTATTTAGGGATTGTGTTACTGATTCATGGATTTGTTGGATTTTTAATTAGGTACCTGAAACACTACCAGAGGAAGTCCTTGGAAAGATGGGCGCACCACCAAAGACTGATGCACCTTGCATTACACCCAATGAGCTTGCTGAGGCTGATGGTGTTCTTTTTGGCTTTCCCACTAGATTTGGGATGATGGCTGCACAGTTTAAAGCATTCATGGATGCAACTGGTGGTCTATGGAGAACCCAAGACCTTGCAGGCAAACCTGCTGGAATTTTCTACAGCACTGGCTCCCAAGGAGGTGGACAAGAGACTACCCCGTGAGTATATAGTTGCATTGTAATTTATACAAAGTATTACTAAATAGCACTTCCAAAAAAGTTCTATTAATTCTTTTAATGTTTTTTCTTATTGGAAAAATTTGCAGCTTAACTGCAATCACTCAACTTGTTCACCATGGAATGATCTTTGTGCCCATTGGATATACCTTTGGTGCTGGTATGTTTGAGATGGAGAATCTCAAGGGTGGAAGCCCTTATGGCGCAGGAACTTTTGCTGGGGATGGCTCGAGGCAGCCATCTGAGCTAGAGCTAGCGCAGGCTTTCCACCAGGGCAAGTACTTCGCTGGCATTGCAAAGAAGCTCAAGGGAACAGCGTGATTTTCACTCATGAAGCTACTAGTATTCAGCTCTATAAACATGTTTCTTTTTTTCATTTTTCCTTCTTTACATTTTACTTGTTCCAGATCTTTGGTCTCCATAGAATAATATAAGCTTGGCTGGGATGGATTTGCTGTCACAAACTTGCAGTGTTTCTTCAAGACGCTAGCGTCATATCAATGACGAAAGTTTCCATTGATTTAAACGATTGTCATTTGCCATATTGACAACAGCAAAATTCTTTCCCTATTGCTATAATGAAATCTGGAGAAATCTACTGGAATTCGTATTTTATTTAAACCTCTAGAATCCACAATCCATGCTTTGAGGTGCAAGTTGCCTTCATGATTATTCAGAATTCACTTAGATTCAAAGCACGCATCAATGATTTCACATTGGCCGATTGCAAGGTCATACAAAAAACTTTCAAACGACAGGAACTCATTGGAGTTCCTGGTATGTCACCTGCATAACATGGACCATGCCTTTCTCCTGTGGACCAAATGATTCCCACTGTCCTCTTAGAAACTCATTGGATTATCCCGGAATCTAAAGCAACATTTGGTCCTGTTTGAAGATAAGGGTATCACAGCCGAGTAGCTGGTCCAGCCGGTCCAGTGTTTAGCTAGAGATATCATGCTCTCCATTTGCCCATCTTAACCAATTGCTTGTAACTATGGGAGTAAACGAGTTTATTTGTTAATTGGTTCGATTTAAATGATATTTAGAGTTGTTCATGTAGCAGTTAAGTAAGCTAGTGGGATCTAGTTTGAACCCAACTGGATTTTTGTTTGATCATGATTGACCTGTAATCAAATCTTCTAAGTAAGTTTTAACTCTCATACTCTCATATCATATCAACTCGAGCTGATTCGATTGCACAACAATCTTGTCCAAAATTTTCTACCCAGATTATGAGCAAAAACCTGGGCCTATCTTAATCCCTTACTGACTGGTCCGTTACTTCTTTTAGTCGAAGCCTCTTTTGGGACGCGGTCTCTGTAGTTTGCTGCCCAAATATCAAGCAACCCCAAGTCCAAAATCTATCAGAATGGAAGCAGCCCAAAGCCACTTGACGACAATTAGGTTTGATCTCATCTCCTAAAAAAGTAACATAACAACTGTTGCATCCTTTTCGTAAAGGAAACTTCCAGCCCACTCTCATATCGAAAGCTGTCATGGAAAAAGAAGCCGAAGAGTGAAGAGACAAGATGATGGGTCATTTTTTCCATTTTCGGGCAAGGATGATGAATGAACTGAAAATCAAGTCCTTGTTAATATCTTTGCACATTTTTGATATCTTTTTTCTTTGATAATTAACATTGGGATGGATAATTCAAACATGGAATCATTTCTCTTTTTTTGTTTATGGCGTAGTGTGTGAACTCACAAGCTATCAGAGTTTTAACGATCTTGACTACTCCTATGATAAATTTGATCAAAACTTTCACAAGCCAACTTTCTCGACATGAACAACAATGCCATCCCCCTTTTTGGGTGCAATTGGGAGTCTGAAAATTCGAAGGGGAGGAACTCAAACTCTCCTTTGAAATGGGAAACATTTCCTAGAGGTCAAAGAGCTTGACAAAACAAGAGAAGAAAAAGTTGGCGACAAACCCTTTTTCTTTTGATTTTTTTTCCCATCAACAGCTTGAAAGAATCTGTAATGGTGTAACGAAAACTTTCCTGGAAGGCTATAAGCCATATGGGTTTGATTCGTAAATGGTGTAGAAAGATTAGATTCAAAGGAGAACGAAAAGAAATGACCCTTTCCAATAGAAAAACTTGAAGTAGAAGACACCTGTTATTGAGTTTTCCTTTGATTAGCCAAAACAAGAAAAAAGGGCAAAGTATATAGCTAAAGTTGATAGATCATAAGGGAGTCATATACTTTATTAACATCAACCAATGATGCCTTGATGCTTTTCCCTTTTAGTATTCCTTTTCATGTTTCTGTCTTTGTATATTAAGTAACACCTTAAGGAAGAAAAGAAGAAGAAGAAGAAGAAAAAAAAATAAAGATTAACAAGAATTGAATTCCCATGGAGTACTCGAGAGTGGTACTGATCCCGATGCTTTAAGTCATGGTATAATACCCATCAGCCGATCAATTCAAAAGTCACCCAAAAGTTAAAGACGACATACCAATCAAAGAAAATTTTCTTTTAACAAATTAAAGCACTTTATTTTATTGTTCATGATTGGTCACTTGTCACAGGCGATTCTTCAACCTTAAGCTTCCTTGAGAGTTTAGGATACTTGATTGATTAAGTTTCTTTAATCGGTTCTCTGATATATATAAATTATTGTTCATATCTAACTCTTGGAATTAGGATATATCTGCTTGAAAGCAACAGTTTGATGAAATAATGACTTCAAATGGCTGGTTTAATGGATTCTCCTGTGATCTGCCATGTGTCTATATGAAGTACAAAAGGGTAAAGAAGATGGATTTGAAGTTGATTAATTACTCTAAACATTTACAGGATTGTTCTTTAACAGATGAGATTGTTTATGTTATCTTCTCCAGTATCAGTACTATCTTAGTTCTTATTCCTTTTCTTCTCTCTTTTGGTTTTGCCATTTCCCCAACTAGAGTTTTTTAATCTAATTTCAAATTTGGGTTAGGATTTTTAAATCTATTTGGCAAATTGGCAGGACACAAATGATATTCAAAATCATATATACACTTTTACAACCTAATCACAAGAGGGTATGTGACAATAACTGTAAGTCAAATTCCTCTTCCTTTTTCCACTAATCTATGCTGCCAAAGGGAAACAAGAAGTTCAGTGACCCATCACCTATGTGAATCTGATCAGAAACTCTTTGGTTTTGAAGTCGAAATCCATGTTTTAGCTAAACACCAATAGTTTAGAAGTGGAGACAAACTGAAGATCATATCATCTTTAAAAAGATAATTCCAATAATTAAATTTGAGACTTTTAATTTATAATGTAAAAAAGATTATACTTCATCGTGCAAGTTACAATTCAAAATTAAATGAATTTTTGTGTATTATATAAAAGAAAACTCTATTTGAAATCTTTAAAATTTCTCAAAAGATATTATTGCCTTAAAGACAATAATGGTTTACTATTGCATTATGCTTTGCTCCTATTCATGTAGGATAAAGTTGTTGAAAAATCTACATCACAAAACTGAAGAAAAAGTTATGCTAATCCAAAGTAGTGTAGAGGTAGCATATAATGATTACAAAGAGATTATGTGTTAAGCAAGTTTTAGCAAGTGATCAAAGAATTCTTAATTACAACTATCAGGAGCAAGTCAATTACCTTAATGTCACACACATGAAATGTCAAAAATTAATACCTTTCACAAGTATATCTAGTACCCACAACAACACAAAAAGGATCCTAGCTTATTAATTATCTTTGCCTCTTGTTAGACCAATAATAATAATAATAAAACCAATAGCTAGCTTGCCCATTTTTGCCTTATCTTCAACATGGAATTAAAAAAATGAATGAAAATATTTCACCTTCAGTGTGGCCAAACAAGAGCATTCTTCATGCCCCCCCAGTGAGATAAAATTTTCATTCTCTTTTCTCTTTCTCTCTCTCTCTTTCAATCAAATAATGAAGAAACCCTAAAAGTAGGAACAGTGGGCCGCCCTCTGACTTCCACTAGCACATTTCCAAAACTATTTTAAAGTAAAAAAGAAAAAACACTGAAAAAGTTGAAAACTCAATCAAGTGAGCTCCACTCACTCCTACTCTTTGAACAACAAGAAATTCCAAAATAATATAATCTCTTTTTTATTTAATTTTCTCCTTTTTTTTTTGTTCTGTTCTTACAAATGATAAAGAAAGGGGGGGGGGGGGGTGGCTGCCCTAGACAACATACTCAACAGGAACAAAAAGGGCTCTTAAATTTAAACCCCATCTGCTAAATTCAGCTTCTAACATTAACAACATGGATTATAACAACAAACAAAAATATAAATAATCTAAGTAGTATGAGTTAATTCATGTCGATTTTCGCTGAATTTAGCACTTGTTCCTGTTGATAATCACCTCCAAATGTAGTTAATAGTACTTAGTTTATTGAAAAAAGAAGAAGAAAAAACCTATGCTTATCCTTTTGTTTTTGGTTCTTTTTAAAGGGTTGGGTTCCTAATCATTTGCTAGCTATACATCATTCTGCTTGTAGCTGGGCCAGCAGTCCAGCACATTGTCGTCTCTGTCCATCTTTGGAGCCTCACTTCCTTTTTCTTTGTTTTCTTTAGCTTTTTCTCAAGACGGGTACAGCAAAGCAATTGTAGCCTTCTAAGTTTCCTCCACTTTTTCTTTTTGTTCTAAAAATTGAAGTTATGGCAGGGGAGCTGATAATTAATCATATATAATCTACTAGCTAACAGTTGTACACAACTCCTTTAGCTTCTTTTATTTAGTTGTCTTCTCTACCTGAAAGTTCCACCAAACGTCGGCGTCCAGAAGTCAGCTGTGGTCTCGTTAGCAACTGGGAATGTGCTGGAGATTGGCACCAGACACAGCCCCCGGCTTCTTAGATCTTGCTTTGGCCCTTCTGGCTCTTTCAACTTATCAGGACTCTGTAAAAACAAAGTACACATCCATGTTTTCAAGTATCAGAATGAGACAATTACTGCATTATTTATTCAAATAGTATAATTGGTATATAGTTATTAGTATCATCAAAGTCTGTTTTTTTTTAACACCTGTTGTTGTTGTATGGAAGCTGCTGCTGCCTGCTTCATATATGGTGTACTTAAAACCTGAAATTACGTAAAAATAACATTATCTTTCAGTCCATATTGAGAACTCTCTAGAGAGTATGTTTGTCTTCATCTAAACAATAAGTTAGGGTTTACTGATTTGATCTTATTTAAAAAGAAGAAGAGAGTGGAACATACATTTACTTGGTCATGGAGGAACTTGATGTATTCGATGGCTTCATGGAGAACTGAAGCAGTATCAGTCTGAAAAAAAGAAAAGGGTAAGGTACACATTAACCCAAAAGCCAAGATAAAAAGTAAGAGAAAGCTCTCAATTATACTCTTCCGAGTATATCAAAAAGAAGAAAAATCCAAAAATTCACCTTTCCGAAAGGTGAAACCAATTGCTGGAGCGCAGTGATTCGGTCCCCTAGCTTCTCTTTCCGAACCTGATCATAAAAAAATTGCTTAGTTTAAATTATTATCTAATTGTTTTGAATAAACAATAAGATCCCACCAGTAAAAGGAACTTGGGTCAAGATTTAGATAGTGGTACCTTGAAAGTTGGTAATGGCGATGGCGTTTCAATTCTTGGCCTCTTAAATGGAGGTTCACTACTTCCTTTCTTCATCGAGTCTCGAACTTCTTCAGTGTTCGTCTGTAATACCAAAATCCATAACATAAAATAAATGAGTCAAAATTGTCCCGGAAACCCTAGCCCTGGATCCAAGACATGAACATGATGAAGAAGAAGTATACTTCGTATATGTGTAATCAAACTTTGTTTATTTACCTTTATCGTCAGGCTGGGGCAATTAGGTTTCTCGTCAAATGTTTGTGCAAGGAATTGTGATTGCGGTGAGGGTAAAAAGCTGGCTTTAACGTCGCTCAGGCCAGTGGAAGAGGCGTTCCAGAAGGGTGTGTTGTTGGAGAAGTGCAAGCTACTGGGCTGCTGCTGCTTTGGCAATGATGGCCTCAAGCAAGGAGCTAGTTTTGGCCATGGAGGTGATGATAATTCATTGGCGTTTGCCCCGTAAGTGGCTGGGGCAGACATATAGTTGATTGACCGGTTGTTGAGAAGTGATTGTTGAGGTTGAGGATCAGGTTCGAACAAACTTTGTAACAGTACTGTTGATGGGTACCCGTACGATGCTGAACCCATTGGAAACCCAGCTGATAATCCCTGGCATGCTGGTGTACTGTCACCGGACTTGGTTACAGAAAAATCTTGATTGATTGGCTTGAAGGTAGTAATGGAAGAATCTTCCCCGGGGCTTGCATAGGTCTTCGGACTCCAATCCTTTTGGATTTGAGAAGAATCCATGCCTGTCTCTTGCCGACAACTCAACCTTGAATTAATATCTTCTTGAAGGATTGAATTATAACTCTCTGTTCTCCCATTACTCCGACTGCAGGCACAAGGACAAAAACAAAAGCATATATTCAATTGATGTAGAGAATTTTTTGCTAATAATTAAGCATTTAATTGATTGATCATATTGACTTCCTTTTCCAGATGACTATTATTAACCAAGGAAGCAAAAAAGTCTTTAAATATTCTCCCTTTAAACTTGTGGTTGAAGCTTTGGACTATAAGGTCTTCAGTCTTCCTTTAAAATTCACATCTAATTAATCAAATAATTAATAAAAATGAATACTAAAACCAGTTATCATCATAACACAAACACATCGAAACTTACAGCAAAGATTGGTTCCAATCCGATGTTGTCGATGAAGAAAGGCCAAAACCCATCATTTGTAAAGTAGAATCAATCAAAATACTGCTGCCACCACTATCCGAATCAGCCTGCTGAGGCTTCTGATGAGCACCCTGGAAAACTATGGAGCTATCAGAAACCGAGTTGTTAGACTCCTGATCACAAGACCTTGCAGCCTTGATGTCCACCATGTCAGCACCCCATGATCCGAAGCTTCCCATGTCAGCAATCCCCGCAGAACACGGCGAAGAACACCCGCTAAACATGCTTTTCGACGAATTCCACCATGTCCCTCCACAAATCCCGGCATGAAACTCTTCTGCCATGGTCAAATAATCAGTGTTTTTCCCTTGGTGTTCCCTGTCTTTGCTTGGGAGCTCTCTCTCTCTCTCTCTCTCTCTCTCTCTCCTTGAAGGGTTAACGTTCTATATATGAAAGGATTACCAGTGTGGGTAGAGGGTGTGTTAATTTATATATGAAACGGTGCAGGCAAGAGTACCAGAATTTGGTTGACATTTCAAGGAATGATTGGACAAATGAGAGAAAAAGCATTTTTGAATCGAATTTTTTTTTCCCATTAACTTTAGTACTAATACTTGGTATTAAAATAACTATATATTTAATTTGTTTGGTAATTCTTTAAAAAAATAATTCTTTGTTCCTTCTGAATAAAGGGATGTGGGTATATGATGATGTTGATGATGGTGCTTGATCTGACTGCCACGTCAGTGTTTTGGACCCCAATTCTTCGTTTAATCGGACGGCTGATATTTGGTTTGAATATAATAGTGAAGAGAAAAGGGCATTGATGAACCGGAAATTTATGGACCATTGGGACTCAGACGGTCCCAAAATATAATGTATGATTCTTATATCTTTCAAGGCAGCGATAGCGCGTGACTGTCACTTTCATCAAATTGGAAAATTACTTCAATTAAATATTTGGTACCAGAGGAATTTAATTTTGACTCCTTTGTTACCATACTTTCTTATGGCACTTTTCTTAATTTCCTTTATGATGCAAATGTTTTCGAGGGTGACATTTTAGTCTTGAATCAACGCAAATAGAACATTTTTGTCAATGCCAAAACTTTATCAATGGGGCGTTTTCTCTAGAGGCTAGTGTCGAAACGTTATCATCACGCTTTTGTTGTATATAAATCATCGATCCATGACGCGATTATTTATCAAGAAGAAGGCAACAGTAACCATTTTGAATTTTTAAGAGAAATATCTAACTAAAAATCAATTAATTATAATTGGAGAGGTCTTTGTTATATTTATATGCTCAATAGACCCTCACTTAATAGATATAGGATTTCTTTATCATGAATCTAATTATACCTTCCAACTCTTAGGAGCAAATCAGTTGAGATAAAGGAGAAAGGGGAAGAAAAAAAAAGGGGTTTCTTCCTCTGAGAAAATGAATACTATTATTTAAATAGAATTCATCATTTTATTAAAATTTACTTTTTTTTAATATAAAAAAGGACATTAATTACATATAGTTCACGTAGGTAAATTATTGTTTGTTTGATAAGGAGGAAAATAGAGGAATTGTGAGCATTATTTTTGTTCTTTATTTTGTGCACACTGAGTTATTTTTCACACCTTTAAAGCTTCGAGAATTTCATCCATAAATGGAAAAAACAAAATGAAAGAATAAAAAAAAAAAATCAATAGGTCAACAAACAACAACATGATGCCTAATTTTGTTTCCATCTCTAAGGAGAATTGTGAAAATTTTGTAAAAGGTTTCCCTATGCATGACAAGTCAACAAAATTTTGTTTTCATTCGATTGAGTAAATTGAACACCTGCTTTTTTGTACAATGATCCACCACCCACAAGAAAAATCAAAATCATTGTCACAATATGTCTTCAAGAATGGGTCAAAAAAAATATTTAAGATTCAATTTTGGGACGCGATTTAACCTTAATTGAATGCTAATACATAATTTTGACTTGGACTAATTTAATTTTTCAGATTATGGAAAGTTAATTAGACCTTAACCCCAAAAAGGAAAAGAAAAAAAAATTGAAGAAAATAGTTGACTTTTGAAGAATTAAAAGGTAAGTTAGGTGCGATCCATGAATTCTAAGTTTCTCCAAAAAATGTAAGGAAAGAGACTTTGGGTTTTGATTTTCAACACTGCAAACTCTGCTTGACATTGATACTTCATCAAGTCAAATTCTGTGAATCAAAATCCTTCAACGAATGATTTAGGTCAATTTTGATACACGTGGGGTACTATGTGTATATGGTGATATATCTTATAATAAATTTAATGAACTATCAAATATATGGTTTCAATGGGGCTTGATCTTAGGCTCCTACCAATAATATTTATATGGGCCGTCACCTAATATTGACTTGTAGTTTACCATATTTGTTCAAATATTGGTCTAAATGCTAAAGATCATGTAGAACATGATTTTCAATTTAGGCAGTCAAAGGGGAAAAACAAATCAAATTTTGTAAGATAATCCAATTGCCAATCAAGAGATTAGTCAAAAGGCTGATTAAGGTCCAATCCCACTTGATTAATCATTTAGTTAGCTTTGTATGTTCACTGTATGCATATCTTAAATTGTGTTGAGATATATGCAATTCCAGTTTTTGAAACTAAGCCAAAGGGCAACAATATGCTCCCTCAAAGAGCAGTGAAAAGAAATATGAGATGGTTTTTATAGACTTAATTACTTGATAATTACTGAATAATGACCAAGTTCTTGGACTCCCATTCTTTTTTAATCCACCAACTATATAATTAACTATATAGATAGATAGAATACTACTAATAAAAAAAAAAGGCTTAAACTTGAACATTACATCTTGATTAAATAAAAAATTACTCTTTTCGTCTTTAAATGTTTGTCTATTTTTTTTTAAATTTTGGGCTACAATTTGAATTTTTACAATATAAATACTTAATATTTTTAATCTTAAAAAATAAGAATATTATCTTAAAAAAGAAATTTCATTTTAAAACATCGAAAAAAGAAAGACAAACAAAATAAAAAAGACAGACGAAAATATTAAATAAGAAAATAAAAAACAAATGAAGCATATTTACTGATAATACTAATTAAAATAAAAAGATGCTACCTTTCTTTCATTAAATGAAAGTAGTACTTACTTCCATTAAACCAAACTCTAGTTCCATTATTCCAAGCTTTTTTGATATGCTTAGGGCTTAATTAAAAGAGAGAGAGAGAGAGAGAGAGTTAACTAAAATAACTAAAAAGCATTGGCATTTAACCAACCTATTAACTTTAGAAACCGCCAATCCGTTGAGAGAGGGAGAGAATTTGACGTCATGCTTAGGTAAGATAAAAGTCTGACCAAAAGAGTCTGGAAGGGTCAAGAGGGAAGTGAGTCAACGTGGGACCCACACGGCACGCGCGCGTGCGTGTAAGGAGACACGTGGGACCGTGTTTGGCGCCGCAGGAGTCAAAGTACGAGGGTGACAGGTTCTTACCGGCGAATGATTTCATTTTGGCGGTACGGTTCAGTGTTAAACAGAGATCCATCCCATACTCAAATATTAACCGTCAATGTCTTCTCCTTCCACAATCCCATTTTCCCCTTCATTTTTTTTTTATATTTCTTGTTTTGTCGGTGAAAAGTGCCTATAAAATTTTTTTATATTATTTTAAAAATTTAAATAAATTTTTATTTTTATTATATTTAATCAAATTAATATATTTTTATTTTAAATCAAGTTAAGTTATATATAATTAAAATTAATTAATTATGATTAGTAAAATGCCAATATTAATACGATGTTAATGTATAAAATAAAAATGTTACATGATCGTCTTATTATGCTACATCAATATGTTAGCATATTATATCAAAATTATGTTGATATAAAATGACGGGTGAAATTGTGAGTAATCACAATTGATCAATTATTAATCATAAGAGTATTTAATTAAAAATNTAAATAATATTTTAATTAAAAATAAAAATATAACAACTTAATCGAACTCAAATAAAAATTTTTTTATCTAAATAGTTTAAAAATTTTTAGATATTATGTCTTCTTAAAATTTCATTTAATACACTCTTTTCGTCGAATTAAAAAAAAAGAATTACATTTATTATAATAAATACTTTTATATATATATATATATAGTTGAATGGTAATTTATAATCAATCTTAGACCTAATTAATAGTTCTTTTAGCTAATTCTAATTTCTTTTGCAAACTTGAAAGCCAATGTATAGTCATTGGCCAACAAATAGTTTAAAAGATATTTTTGTAACTAGAATCTGAAAAGAATGGGAAATGTGAAAATGGTTTTCCAATATAAAAGTCAATTATGCAAATTGTTCCAAATCCCACATCAATCCCACATCAATGGTGCGGCCATTATCAAAGGACAAAGGAGCTTTCATCAAATATCCTAGCTGTTCTGTCTGATTAAAGGAGAGAAACAAAGTCCAGGTCGGGGCACCATATATGGGCAGGACATGCAGCGCGTGAAGGAAGGAAGGAAGGAAGGAAGGAAGAGAAAGAAGAAAAGAAAATCCTTTGGCAAAAACAAGTGGCTGTCTAGCCGCTGAGACAGACTGACCTTCCCTTCTTTGCCATCTCAGGCTAAGACAACCGTGGTCACTTTCCCTTGATGCGAAAAGGGTATTAGATCATATGCCTATCTAACCCTTTGGATTTTCTTGCTTGTCTTCTTCTCATTGTGGAATGTTCTCTCTTCACATAAAAGTGGCCCGTATGGGGGACCCTGATCCCCTATCTTATATGGCTCATGTCATGCCTTGTGACTCTCTACCATACACACGGGACTTGTTCACTATTGTCATTATAATTAGCCAGTTCGCATATAATAAGATTATAAATTACTGTCAATTTATTCATTTTTAACTAATTAATTATACTCGACTGGTACGAGTAAAAAACACATAATCTTGATTACTGTGAGGATTGATAATATTGTTCTATCGATTTAAACATGTATGTATAAATCTTTTTTAATAATTATGAAGAAAGGAATTAATTATATGAAAACAAAATGCTTCAATTAGGTAGTGGTAGTGATCAAGTTTTGTGTGATATTTCAAACATGGTGTGTAATCAAACTTGGAGGTATGAATGCAATCAATCTTCAAACACTTAATGCTTTGTACAAATGGACGATGTTTGATCCAAATGTACCTGATCGAATACATTATACATATGTATATCTATACGTAGAAATATACTGTAGTGATGTAATACTGAGGGAATCATGTGATGTAAAAAATGACAAGGAAAAAGACGAGTACATAGGCATGGTTGAGAAGAGAGCAATGGTGACCTTGGTAAAGTACACCAAGGCTATCACGTGGCAACTTGAAGCAGGCAGAAAACACATGCCGAAGAGCCCACGAGTAAGGAAAGGAGCTTAACGTGAACAAATATAAACAATGGAAAAGAGGAGAAGGAGAGGCCATACGTCTTTATTTTGTGGCCATGGGTTGACCAACAAAGGGTTTCAAACCCAAGATGGCTCATATGTTTTGTGATTTCCAACGTGCGTAGTGGCTTTGCTCGTTAATGGTCAACCCCAAAATCGGTGAAACACGCACCATAACCAGCAGCCACCCTTTTCTCTTGTTCTACTCTCTTCCTTTTTACACACATCCTTTCCCTTTCTCTACAGTTAAACACCTATAAGATATTGAGCATTAACCCTTACATGATTTAATTAAGGATTGATTATCAAATTGGGTGACACATGATGGTGGTGGGGTTTAAAAACTTAGCACATTCTTAAAGCGTGATCGTGTTTTAATCGTTTTAAACTAATAGTACTAATATATATAATTGATATATCGATATCATTATATATTTATATTTATGTAGTTTAAAATTTTATGTATTCGTGAATTTTACGGTTATAATGTGCATTATAAATATCAATTAGTGAAAATGAGTTTCATGTTAGAATTTAAAATAAGAAAAAAAACAATCGGTGAAATCTTGTTTCTTGTAGTGGCTTAAGGATCGTCCCTACTTATAGCAATAGTAATGCAAGTTGAAACAACTAGTTTCATTTTTTATATAATACTAGTTGCAAGACCATGATTTATTCCCTTTTTCGATCCCCACGTGTTAAGATCATCCTTAAGTTTCATGGAAACTCATGTGCAATCCTCTGTGATCAAGCAATAATTTCATTTACAAATACTTTAACCAACTCATTTAAGGAGAGAAAGAAGTAATTAATTAGCAATAAGGAGATCAACAAATAGTATAGTGACAAGCACGATTAATTATATTCATGTGTGTGGCTATGGCATGCTCATGCTCAATGAGAAAATGATTAAAGATAAAATTAAAAGCTCCAAGGGTTGGTTCCCTTCCTTTTTTCGTTGCCGTCCTATATCTGAATTCTATCATTTAGGAGTCATTATTAATGTCGAGGGCTACTTGTTCAAATCCTTATAACCCCAATGGTATTACTTGTAATCCCTTCCTCTTTAAAATTAGGTGCATGTTCCCTCCATGGCCATCCCTGTCTAGATTGACTTCTATCTTTATGGGGTATGAAATTTTTTCTTTTTTTGAAGTGCAATTTGCACCAAAGAGAGCAAAAGAAAACTCCTAAATTCCAAAGCACGGCAGGTCATTCATCATTGGTTTTGTGGACTTATGAAAATGTCACCAAAAAAATTTGTCTTCCATTTTGGTGGGGTTGACATGGGATAATTGACCCATGTTTGAAACATGCTTTTGTAGTCATTTTGAGGGTCCCAGGATAACACCCTCCCCCTCTCTTTAATATTCTTAAGATGGATTATAGGACACTGATTGAAATAAGGGTCATTCCTTGTTAGCTTATGCTTACGCATGTCCTTGATTATTTCTTTTTACATTGGTCTGCAAGTGAAAGATGACTTCATTATTTTCTCTGTGTTTTCTTCTATCAGTGGACCTGGCTGTTTCTTCTTCTTTCATTTTCAGAATGTTGGCATTCATTAGATTGTAAAGCTGTTCTTGTGGATGCAATTCTTTTCCTTCTCCACTGATATTTGAAGCTTCTTTCTGATGTCTGAACTATTAGTCAGAATTTTAATATACTTGACACCGACTATCTGGACAATTAATGTAATTGATTGAATGGTTTTGGATTTTGGAATCACATCCATTGGGAGGAAATCGG
>NC_030855.1:24689270-24754118 GCF_000208745.1 Theobroma cacao
GGGGGGGGGGGCTAGTTTTGTTATATTCTCTAAGCTTATGAAACTGGTATGAAAAGCCCCACAGCTTGACATCATCATTACACATTTAGAAACAATTGGCTGATGAGTCAATTTCAATGTAATTGATCAAAGGACTTTCAAACCCCATGGACTCAGGTTGAGGAGTTACACAAGGAAATGTTGTTTTAGGTTTTTTGATGATGGTAAAATGGAGTAGAGGGACGGGTTGGACCTACTCTTTTTCTTATTCCTGCTTAATTTCTTTCTTGTCATAATTGCTAGAGAAAGAATTTCCCTGCTCAGTACTTTGTCCACACGCCTTGTTTCTCCCCCCTCCTTTGTCTCATCTGAAATCACCTGTTCACATTTTAAATTCTTACCTCGCGAAACATTCAAGTAGCTAGCGAAAGATTACTAGTTCTAATAGTTATATACTAGATAGGCTGCATAGCAAAAGCTGTGCACAAAGCCAAAGGTTCTGGTTCAATGAATTTGTTTTTGTATGTGCAGAAAGCCGTGCAGCTAATCCCTCGCAGAGAATTTCTTTGAGATGATTGATTAAGTAACTTACCCTATATGAAAATGAAAACAAACACAAGATGATGTAGAAGAAGAATTATATTGGATAGCTTTTTGGTATTATGTGGGCTTAAAGACAATTAAGAATGGGAAACAAGATTAGACAATTCTGTCAGATATGTTATTACCAGCTTAAGTCAAACAAAACCTGACACAACTTCTTACCCTTCCAAAGGGTCAATACAGCTTTCCTCCAAGGACAACATTCCAAATGACCCACAAAGGAAGGTTAAACTGCTCCTGTAGAACTTGGTCGAGAGAAATGATCTCGACCTTTGCGCAAGATATCGAGATCAGAACTGTTGTAATGCAACCAAATACATAATAATCAAGTAGAATTTCTTTTGCAAAAGGAGCTATGATAGATATTTAGAAATCCTGGAATCCCTGATGTGGTGGATACAAAAAGGCCTTGGATGCATCTACAAAAGTCAAATAATATTCTATTGGCTTACTCAGAGTTCAATCACAGAGAAACTATTAAAATTCAGTTCACTTTGCCTAAGCCAAATTGAAGATAAACAATTACTATCTTTCATGACAAAAGGATATCTGGACCATCCTTCTCTTCTTTCTCCCATGATTATCAAATGCATAGCCCAATTAAAGATTAAAGAATGCAGGCAACTAATATATTAATCATCCCTGGAGCAAAATTTCCTGATAGAATCACACAAAAAGAGACAAAAACGTACTACATAAACAAGAGTTGGTTTAATTGCTTCCCCTGTTTCTTAGTGTTCCTTTCCTCCCTTTTTCTCATGCCTACCCTCTAAAAACAAACGCGTTTTGTTGAACTGCTGATATAATGTAAGATTGGGTCAAACAATTATGCTTAAAATAACAGTGATTTCATTTATTTAATTTCACTTTGGGAGACTAACATTATCACTGACGTGTCTAGTTAGGCCTGTTCTTGATTTCCTTGAACAGTGCTTTTGATATGATGTAATATGAACCTAATCTTTAAACTACTACTGCTACCATTTTGTCAATGCACATTGCAGGATTTAGTCTTCATGATTTAGACTTCATTCCCTTTTAAAGATTCGTTGAGTTTCAGCTGCATTTCTTGGTCACTCCCGTGGGAAGGAAAATATTCGAAGACTCTGGTGAGAGAGTGACTGACTATATTTGACTTTGTAGCAGCAAAGTACTGATATGATCAAATGAGATTTTTCTAGGCATGTTTCTGGGCCATTTGGTGGTTGTGAAAAGCATATCTTAAAGTCATTCACATGTCAAATTGACGGTCGAAGTTTTGTGCTAATGCCATTACCAGTCCACTGACAATGGGCCTTGGAGAGTCTCCGACCCTTTTCATCATTGTAATAAACTTCAAAAAAAAAAAAAACAAACTGGGCCTGGCCTTATCTTGCAACCATGACTATATTCTTATATATAATATAATACTTAATATATGGTCCAAGATTTAATGATTATATTGATACTTGTATTATGTAGTGATAGGGGCCAACCATTTCCAACAAATATTATTGAGGATGTTGGAAGAAAAGGGAAGATGTGGCATATGCAGGAATGAGTATGCTCCCGGCGGAGACCAAGCATCTATTCTACCGTGTACAATAATTCTGTAATATTGATCAACCATTCAAGCCATTGAGAGAACCATCACCCACATATTCTTAATTTCTTTGTCTGATATTTTGTGTATTATTTCACGGCCTTTTTGAAGATGGCTGATAGATGGGAACTATTGAGTGATTGCATGTTATTTTGGGCTTAAACTGAGGCCCCAAAGTAAAGGGCCCCAGTGTAGATGGAGAGAGTAGTTTGGACTGTGCTTGTAGAATGTTTTTGCCTTGTCAAGATTTGTCTAACTCCAACTTGGGTGGAGAGAGAATTTTGACCTGTGTCTTTAACTGCTCAAGCACATCTTATCCTTTGTGGAAAAGTTCTCCCTTCTCCCAAAACCCTTTTATTATTATTCTGTGTAATCTGTTACTTAATTCTCTATTTCTTGGTCCTCGTTTGATTTACTCTGTGATCTGTACGGTTTTACTTGCCCAGGTAGGTGCAGCAGCGGCATCAATCTTAGGGGTTAGGAGTGAAAAGAGTAAAGCACAGTGAATCTTAGACAGTGCTTGTGTTTCTTTTTTTCTTGTTTTGTCTCTCCCTGGTCTTGACTTTGAGTACAGTGCCTGGGGTAAAAGTCAAGGAAAAAGACAAAAGTCAAAAGGCTGCCAGCCATGGATGACGACGCGCCTCTTGGTTCCCTCTTTTCCACTCGCCACTTGGTTCGTTAGTCTTGGCGCCCCCCGCTCAAGTCAAACCCTTTTTTTTTTTGTCTGTGTGCACGTAATTCAAAACTTAAACGTATTCATTACTTACAACAAATGCAGGAAAGGATTCGAGAGCTTGGCAGTAACAATGGATGCCCAGCAGTACAGGCGAAGCCGACGGGTCCCGAAGCTAAGCGAACTCGAGCTTCTGAGAGGGATGAGAGTTTGATTGGTACTATTTATATTAGCTATGATTTCCTGCTGTTTTTCAGTGTTCATTTTTTCCCCTAGATTACGGGATTAGTTCCTGCGGAGGTTATCAGAGGTGATGGGAAACATATTCCTGAAGCTGTCAGGAGTTGGGTTGAGTGTTACGAGAAGGAACCTAAACCTGCAATGTTGGAACTCTTACCAATACTATTTCAGGTACTAATGGCAAAATTTTCAGACAAAAGTTTTCTTTCTTTTTCCTTTCTTTTTTTTCAAATGTGGGATTGTGCTGGCAGGTGGAGCTAGGTGTAACACCAAGGAAGAGTTTCTTGATGAGGCTAATGTTGGTGATGTTGTCGTTGCTCTGGTTGACCTTGCTGGAAACCTAAGCTATGTGCTTTTTTATTTGGTACAGTTTGTTTTCTTTTCTGTAAGTTTAATCATATGGTGTGGAATTTCAGGGTGAAGTTGAAGGTTACCAAACTCCAAAAGGCAAGGTGTTCAAGAAGTTCAAGCAGAATCTTGTTTCATTCTGGGATAATTTGGTTGTTGAGTGCCAGCACGGGCCGTTGTTTAATGCTGTTTTGTTTGACATATGCATGGATTACATCATAGCACTTTCATGGTCACTGCTTAAGAGCTTTTTAACATTTTTTTTTTTTGATCGTAGCTAGATTTTGTGGAATGTTATGATGATGATTTAGTTTCTCTGATTTTTCCAACACCATGCAGCACTCCTCCAAGAGCTTACTGTCAAGCTGCGCTGCTGATGGATCTCCAACTAGTCACGTCCTTAATTTCTGTTGCAAAAACACTTGCTGAACAGCGATATACCACTCAAAGACAGTTAAATGCTAAAAAATTCGAAAAAAAAAACAAAGGGGCCTCTTCAGGAACAACTAAATGACAGGTTATTGAGAACTCAGGAAAGGATTAATCTGACAGTGCAGATGGTGGAAAAGATATTCACAGGGGAGTTTCTATATAGCTTGGTACATTAGTCAGATTGTTAAAGTCTTCTAGTATTCTGTCTTATCTAGTTTCTTCTTACTACTGTCTTTTGAAGGTTGTTTAAGCATCGGCACCGAGACATTGATCCCAACATTCGGATGACGTGCATACAGTCACTTGGCATTTGGATTTGTTCGTACCCTCCATTGTTCTTGCGCGATGAATATTTGCAGACATTTTTGTGCAATGCTTTTCCATTGAAAACAGGTTATGTGTCATCTTAGCAGACATTGGCTTCTACCTGACGACAACTTGCATCCCTTGTATGATGATATGCTTGTTGATTATAAGCCAGAAATCAGGCATGCTCTAGGAGAACTACTATATGATCACTTGATTGCTCAGAAATTTAATAGCTTCCAATCTGGCCCGAAAGGTTTGATATTTTTGGGACTCTTTCATGCCCTGTGAACCACCGATTACATCAACGAATATTGTCTGCTGACAACGATATCCATTTCAGGAAATGATAGTCAGATCCATCTTGGCAGAATGCGACAGATACTAAGAAAACATTCAACAAATTAAATTTTAAGTCTCTATGTCCTAGATGCTGTTTGGGATTACATGAAGGCCATGAAGGTATGCTATAATATTTAGAGCACACGAAGGCTGGCCAACCTGGCCTATGATATAAGATTGGCTGATATTGCATGACTGTCATCATGAGGCAGGTTTATGTTGGGCAAGAGGAAACTGGCTCATCTTTAAATGATTGAGCTTGGGATAACTTTTAACCTACCTGCCCTGCTGTCAAAGAAAATTTAACCATCATATAAGAAATCTAACATATTGAAATGGTTTTTCTCTAATATTATAAGCTGTTTTTGTTTGCTAAGATGTCAATTTATATTTCACTTGCAGGATTGGAAGTGTCATCTGTATGCTCTTGGATGAGAATCCATTAGTTGAGCTAACCGGGGAGGATGCTACAAACTTGATTAGACTTCTTTCTGCATCAGTTAGGAAAGCTGTTGGAGAGAAGACTGTTCCTATTGACAATCAAAAGCAATGTCATAATAAAGCTCAAAAAGTACATAATTTCTATTTTTGGACAATGAAAAGTATATAATTTCTTTCTCTTCCTAATCTTGCCCTTCCTCCTTTTTACCCCAAACATCAGAAAATATTTGAGAACAACAGACGGGATGTGACAATTGCCATGATGAAGAACTACCCATCTCTTCTACGTAAATTCTTGGCAGACAAGGAAAGAGTATTATCGCTGCTTGAAATCATTGTGCATATGAGCCTTGAGCTTTATTCTCTGAAGAGACAGGAGGAGGTGGGGTGATAGAAGTAAATGTTAATGAAAGTTATTAGATACAATTTTTAGCTCAAATTTATATAAAGTTCTGACATGCATTTCTTCCAGAATTTCAAAGTTGTTGTGCAGCTCATTATAGATGCATTCTTTAAACATGGTGAGAAGGATGCACTGAGATCTTGTCCGAAAGCTATCCAGTTTTGTTGCACTGAAAGTCCAGGGGAGCTGCAAGATTTTTCCCACAACAAATTGAAGGATCTTGAAGATGAACTTACTAATAAGCTTAAATCTGCAATGAAGGAAGTAATGGTACTTCTCACCACTCCCTTTTCTTTATTATTTTGGCCTTATGTTCCAAATGGAAAAAATTAATGAGTTTTAGATTTACAAGATGGTGAGGATGAGTATACTCTTCTCGTAAATTTGAAAAGGTTCTATGAGCTTCAGTTGTCTGGGCCCCTATTGAATGAGAGCTTATATGAAGATATAATCACAGTTCTTCATAGCTTCAGAAACCTTGATGATGAGGTGTGTTAAATTAACAATCCTCAAGAATTCATTATTGTGCCTTTCCAAGCCTCCTTTCAAATGCATTTGTTCTTAGCTTGGTTGTTCATGCCCATTCAGGTTACCAGTTTTCTGCTTCTGAATATTTACTTGCAAATAGCATGGTCCCTGAATGCAATTATAATTAGTGAAACTGTCACTGAGGCATCCTAACCTTCTCATCTATCAAAACGTGACACCTTGTTTGAGGAACTTGAATCCTTTCTGGACACCAATCCTAAAGTTGGGGAAGACAATAAATCTGCAACTGTACTAGCTTGTAGAGTAAGCCTTTTTTGCTCTAATACATGAACTTTAACAAGCTATGTTCATGTCTTTTGAAGAAGATTTGTTGAATATTCTCTTAGTTCCAACAAATGAAGTTTCTGTTATTACTCAGGTTTGTACTATACTACAGACTTGTGGTGATGTTTAGAAAGAGAGAATTCTCTTCAACAAAGCTTGAAATTTTAGGATTTTGTCCGAGTACCCCTGTTCTTGAAAAGTTTTGGGGACTCTGTGAGCAGTTGTTCAATATTTCAAGTGACTGATTTCTTTAATTTCCTCTGCTTAGCACAATGTTTGATATCCTTAACTTGTCTGCAATTGGATTATTGGGTAGAGACATATTGACAGTGTCATCAAGAGCTGGAACTGGAAGTTGTAGTTGACTGTTTTTCTTTGATTTAGTAATGTCTTTTAGGAAGTTTCATTGCATTCCTTGATAGATATATTTGCTAAACATGTCTGTGACAGATGAGACAGAAGATGTAGATGTGGATAAAGGGTATGTAGAGGAGACAGAGAGATGCTGCCATGATTGCTGCTGCAAAGTTGATTGCTACAGATACGGTCCCAGGTTCAGTGTATCAGATGGAATCATTATTTCGGGGAAAATTTCCTTAACACTCTTTTACTCGAAATATAGAAGTATCATTCTTTGTTGATGCCGATTGCTGTTGCAGGAGTTTCTTGCTCCCAAGGTTATTTCTCATTTTGTGATGCATGGAAGTAGCATGGTGGAGATCGTTAACAATTTAATCACAGTTCTGAAGAAAACGGATGATGATATCTCTAGCATCTTTCTAGAAGTATTGAAAAGGGTAGGACTCATGACCTTTTATTAGTATGCCAAAATTTATACAATCATGCTGCCTTATATGTGTTTATTTCCAAGGCTTCTTGTTTGGAACATTTGCATCCACCACACCTCCCCAAGTTTGAATGGTATATCATAATTATTGCCAAATCTTTCTTTAACCTATGCAGTCTAAAGTCCTTTTTATAAGTTGTGACCACACAAATGTGTTTTGTTTGTCACCATTTGTTTATTTGAAAACTGTCAAGTTCTTAGAGGTCAACCAACATCTTATTTGAATCAGGCCTACCAGCATTTTATGGAACTCTCCAAATTGACAATGAATCCTTAAGATGCAAGTCCTTTCAAGGTTGCGAAGACCTGGCTGTGCAGCTTGCTGGAACATTTGAGGGTGCTGCTCACAACAAGCACAGATCAGATTTCTTAAAGATTGTGAAGGAAGGGATTGAGTATGCCTTTGAAGATGCTTCAAAACAGTTGTCTTTTCTGGAAGCCGCTGTGTGTCATTTTGTTTCGAAACTTCCTATATCTGATGTTCTGGACATGTAAGAAATTCTCATGTCCTGATATCCTCACCTAGAAGTACTCTATTCAATTCCTGAAGCAATGTATTCCTTTAATCACTTTTAGTCGTTTCAATATTTTATTGCTTTGCATGAGTCAAAAAGATGTCCAGAAACGGATGGAGAATGTCCATACAGATGAAGATCCCGATAGGTGGCACCCCTATTATACATTTTACAATGCCTTGACAGTGAGCAAAGAATGAAGGTTTTCAAGGTACCAATGCACTCGAAATCCATTAGTTGATTCCTTTGAATGTGAAGTGGAATTTTGACTCTTTTAAATGCTTTTGTCCATGTTAAGAATAGGTGACTAGAGAATTGCTCTTCACCTCGTGCCTCTTTTCTTGTGGTTTGCTAACTTAAATTTTTTATGGAAACAAGGGACTTTACAGACCTTTGGTGGAAACAAGGGATGATCGCTACTCTAAAATCTTGTCATCCAATCTGTCCTCATGGTGAAGCAGTACCCTTGAAGACATCACAGACCAATGTAAACCTTTGAGAGGAGATTCCCTTGCTGCATAATTTACAGGGTATAAATATGCTTTTTATGACTTCTTATAATGTACTTTTTATTATCTCTGCTCAGAATAAGTAATGTGTTTTCTTGCAGGTGGTGGATTCTTTGCCTGCTATGAGCCTTTTCTTGGTGAACTAGCAAGATATTTAGTTGTTTATTTGTTGAGACGGATTGATAACATGGAGAGGAAGAGTAGCAAGTGGATAACTAGCAAGGAGATTGCTGCAGATCCTTTGTTTTATTGTCACTTTTTTTGGGGGGAAATGGAAACTGTATGCCTTTTATAGCAAGTATATTTGTCAATTACGCATGAATGTGGACATATTGGCAAATTGCGCAGATTTAAGCTTTCTTCAAAGGGTTCCTATCACCTCCTTTTAAGGGATAACACTCTGCATTATTTGCCCAAATATTTCGAGAAAGAAAACAAATTATAAAACAAAAAGGAAAATAAAGAAGTCAAGATCATACCTGTCCACATTCATTCCTTGTTAGAACATGTTAGGCCCGGGATAGGACTTGCCAGCTGCTCTCCCTAACCATCTTTGCAATACCCTCTCGAGAAACATGAAAAACCATTTAGGAAAATTTGCTAGGATTCCTTTTTTTTTTTTTGTGATGATCAGATCAATCCTTTCAGGATCTAGTGCCATTGACATAAAGAAAAAGGTCATGGGTTCAATTATGGGATTTTGACAATCTCATCAAGCAAGTAGATTAAGAGCAATGAACAACTAGTTTTATACTCGTTGCTTGAAGGTACAATGTTGGTGTGTCACGTGGTAGTCTTTTTCCAAATAAAAACAATAGTTGAGCTGTAGTTATCAAAGGGCCAATTTCACCATTCTTCTCACATGTGCAGAAACTTTATCTCTCCGATAAGATAAAGTCTTGTGTGGTCGAGATAATGATGTCTTTTCAAGATACAGAAACTAGATGGCTTGAGCAATTTGCAGAAAAAGAAAAACCCATTTTTCTCTTGCTCTGCTAGAATTTGCTCACTGCAAGTAAGAATATTGATGAATCCATAATGGCCAATTACAGCTCCAGCTATCATGATGCTATTTTCGGTGAGTATTATCAAACTCCTTATGGTGGTAACAGTGATTTTTTTCCATCACAATCCTTAGCATCTCATTCTAGCTATGCATACAACGATTGTGCTTCTTTCGAGTATGATCCGGTGCCTTGTTATGGTGCTTATGATCCTGATATTGGTCAGTCGATAGTTTCATACTCTTCATACACTTGCAGTGAGCCTAACTATGTTGAGTATGGCCTAGATCCTTATGGAGGCGATTACAGTACCGTTAAGACTCGGTTTATTGTCTCATATTCTGTCTCAGAGTTCAATGAGCCTGCGTTCGAAGAGTATGATCCGACCCCTTATGGGGGCGGCTATGATCCTGATGCAACATACGGCAAACCTCTGCCCCCTTCAGAGGGGATATGTTATCCTCTTTCGTCAGTGGATTCCAATGATCTATCCTTGAATAATTTTTCTTATGGGTCCATCGAGTCGCCTTATGGGAAAGATGGAGTTGATGAACCCGTAGCGAAACCTAGCAATGGAAGCAAAACCGCCACAGCCAAAGATCAAGAGCAGCAATCCCAGGGCAGTAGTGGAGATCATAATGTAGATTCCAAAGAGAAGCCTGTAGATTCATACCAAGGTGAAGACAGTAAGGAAAACTATCCCGATGGTTACTCTTCTGGGAGTGGTCATGGGAATGAATATGAAAAGAGGGTGCCTCAAATTCCTCCAGGGTACGGCTTGGAAGCGATGGACCTTTGTGAAAGTTTGTTTGGTTACTGGCCCTGCTGGGCCCGTGCAAAGAGAGAGAACGATTATCGGAATTGTCAGGGAGTTTGTAGTAAAGTGAGCAATGACAACTGCCTATGGGAGGGGAGTGCAGATTATCTTTTTGGTAATTCATATCCTTACGGTGAACGATGGGGCAATGCAGGTAGTTACGAGCATCCCATCTTTAATTATGAAAGGCATTATCAGGAACAACATCTATGTAGGCAGGTGGAGTATCATGAGGAATATTCATGGCTGAATTGATTCTTTCTTTTTCTTCCTTCTCTTTGCTTTTAGCCAAAATGGCCGCAATAAATAAAGCTGTAATTAATGAAGTTTGCAGCAGTGTGAGCAATTCTATCTGCAAGTAAGTGTTTCCTCCATGACTCCCACTAGATCCATTATCTAATCTGTTCTTTTTCTTTTCTTTGCTTGAAAGCTGTATGCAGCTGGTCTGAATAATTCTAAAGTACTGCTTCAAATGTTTCAAGTGATTACCTGATGTAAAAATCTGTAATGTTGTACATGATATTCTGAGAAATTGGTCCCTCATGTTTCTGGTCTTGCCTCCAAATGTTGAACCACAGACAATTTTCTAGGTATATACATCATTGTTTAACTCTTTTCCAAAACCAAAGAATAATGGTGACCAAAGAAGAAGAAAGCGCAAGATTTAAAGGGGGATTGAGGTTTGCAGCATTCTCTAATTAAGAGATGAAAACTGCTGTCAAGGCATCAGCTGGCCAATTTCAACAATTGCTTGACTGACATCATTATTATAATTGATTATATAAGATAGGCAGCAACTTAAATTTGATGGCTATTACTTGAGAATGCTTGTGGAGTTACTAACATCATATTCCACCAGTGCCTGAACAGATGCAAACTTATTCAAACTCTTCAAATATTTCTGCACTACTGTTGTTCATTTCTTCATATCAGAAGGAAATGAAAATGCATACACAAAATATGCAGCAGATAAAATTTCTACACAATTTGAATCGAAAAAGTTACTAACATAACTTTAATTAAAGAAACCAATGCCGGGAACAAGCACAAGAAAGGTGAAAAAGTGGGAGCAGGAATGGGGTCAGGTCAAAGAAAGCACCAGACATTCCAATCAATACATTTACAATGATATCAGCAGAGCAGCAGGAAAAGTCATAAAGAGAAGGAAAGTGGTTCTTGTTTATACCAAATGATAAAAAGTATATAAATCATTTTGTTTATTAATGTGGCAACCGATTAATTACCTTAATTCAAAGCCTTTTTTTTTTCTTGTTTTGTAACCTGTTTATGTGTCAAGACTCCTATTGTTTAAGGGAGTTAAGCTTCCTTTGCCATCCAGAGATTAATTTAAAACTAGTACTAGTAATTGAGATAATGGTTAACAAACTTAAATTGAGGGGAAAACAAAAGCAGAAAGAAGGCTAGGAAAGCTGTCAAACCTCGTAATCTTCACGCTGGGGCATGCAGCTGCTGCCTCTGATCATTGTTGGCCGCCCTTTGGCTGAGTGACAAACTGTTGTTTATTGTTATCAGATTCCTTTCACAAACCTTCTTCTAATTTAGATTTCCCAAGTCACCCTCCAGATATGATCATCAAGAAGACAAGAACTACAAAGTATATGAGACTGAGAAAGGGTAGTTTGGTGAATAGAAATTAAAGATTGCCAGCCAGGAAATTGGGCAGTCCTCCCTGGCCCCCACTTCCATATAAAACATCCTTAAATCAAAAGCTTTTAAACCCTTGAAAAAACTCAGCATCCCAAGTCTCTGTCTCTGTCTTTCAAGATCCTCCAAACAATGTCTCTATCTCTGAAAACTCTGACGCCCACATCTTTCTTCATTCTCTTTCTTCTCTTCCCTCTCACAGTCACCTCCTCCATACAAGATCTCCTCCAGGGCCAAGGCCTGCCTGCTGGTCTCTTCCCAGACAATGTCAAATCCTACAAACTTGACCCTGATGGTCGCCTGGAAGTTCACCTGGAAACGCCATGCATGGCCAAGTTTGATGGTAGAGTGCACTTTGACCGAGTGGTGAGAGCTAACCTCAGCTATGGTGGGCTTGTGGGACTTGAAGGGCTTTCTCAGGAAGAGCTATTTTTGTGGTTGCCTGTTAAAGGTATCATAGTGAACGATCCTTCTTCTGGGCTTATCTTGTTTGATATTGGTGTTGCTCATAAGCAACTCTCTCTTTCTCTCTTTGAAGACCCTCCTGTTTGCAAGCCTCAAGGTAATCGTCTTCTCCCTCTAATCCTTTCTGATTTGTTTGGGTTTTTCCTAGATTGACTTGGACCATGAATTTATTTATTGTGCTTATTTCCTCTGTCTTGGTTGGCAGAGAAACTCTGTGAAAACATAATCTCTTAGTCAGGAAAAAATATCTTTTGGAGTTTTGGTCTCTTTAAATTTATTTGTTTGCTCAGGATTGTGTTCTTGATTATGTTTGTAAGAATCTTGTGGAATTAAGTGTTCTTACTTCATCTAAAAATGGCTGTTAAATGCAGAAGTTCTGGTAGAGAAGGTTGGAAGGAAGAAGAAGGAATTTCAAGATCAGAGATGAAAATTCCATTGCTTCATTATCCAGAGAGATTTTGATTTCCTTCTTTTATTTCCATTTGTTTTTTGTGCTTTTCTTTTATTTTTCAAAATTCCCAAGACAATATATGGATTATAGTTTGTAGATGGTATTTGTAGGGATGTAAAGATGGACAAAATGGGAGATAAGATTTCACAATCCAGTGACCAAAATTTTTGGAGTTCATAAAACTGTTAATGATAAACATCTTGAATGATAGTCTCTTTCACTTATCTTCTTTTCTCAGTAAAGCTTCATCTTCTTAAACTTCCAAGCTAAAAGTTAGGGGGATCTCAATCACCGCATTAGATTGCTATTCTCATGCTAATTTTGCTCATTCTCAAGTGTCAGTTAGCAGCACTTCTTATCTAGCAAACAGAAAATTCTCCTCCTGCTGACCCTGGTTTTTGGCATTTGGCAGTGATCTTCAATATCACACATGAAATGTAAAGGAAAATTGCTCCCATTATTTGATATTTAAATAATCTTTCAGGGTTTAGTTTTTACTGTAAGCATAACTCTTGACCATATACATAGAGCAACATCATGATTACGTGAGCCACATAGTTTACAGAATGAATTTTCAATTGGTAGGCTTCCAAAAATGGTAGGACACTGCTAATTATTGTATCAGAAACATAAAAATTTAAAGTAATCATGTATATTGATGTATTCTACTACTTTATCATGTTCTGAGGTTGTGTAATTTCAGAATTTCTATCAAGCAACTTGCTAACTCTGAAAAATCCATCCTCCATCTTAAACAGTATGAGGACACTAAGTAGTTTATGTTCCCAAATTCCATTACTAAGCTGGCATGGGCTTTGGAGACTAGGAATAGGCTTCTTGGCTCTTTCTTGTGATGCGAAGGTAGCAAACAACTGCCACCACCACAGCCATCACAAATCCTCCAAGGATGACATCTCCGCCCGCTGCAGACTTATCAAGTGAAGAATGCTTTCCAATGGCTCTAATCACTGGACCCTCTGCTATCATTTTGACATCCGGTGGATCAGCATCTATCCCAGCTTCTGGTGGAGTGAGCCTGGAACCATCTGTTGCTTGAAACATGACAATGAAGCTGAAAAACCCGGCAGCTAAAACAATGCACAGGTGATGAATCCGAGCCATGAAACTCAAAAAGCAGGGTAAAACTTTTAATTCCTGCCAAGAAATAAGGGTTGGTCATATATATAGAGAAGGAAGCTTGGACTGTATCTTGACTGTCCTGCATATTTTAAGAGAGTTGGTAGCATGCTGGTTAGAAAACTTGGGAAACTGTTCCATTTGTTGAAATGTTAGATCTTAGCATAACCCAATATTTTATGAGGGGAGGTCGTGTTCAGGAAAGGTATATTCTGGGGATATAGAAGATTTACTCCCCAGATACTCTTCAATTTAATTTTCTTTAAAGAATGTGAGGAATCAACAAAATGACAAGAACTAGCAACTATGTTCCATACGATTGCTTTCAACACAGAATAAGCCGTTTGCTCTTGGATTGACTGAAGCATGGCCATCAATGCAGCAACTTCACCAAGCTAGAAACTTGGATTCAACAAAGCCATAAATGTTGATGTTCTTCAGTATCAGTCCATATTCTTTTGTCTCTGTCCTTGTAACCTTTCAAGTTATAACCAAATTTCTCCACTTCTCTCTCAGCGCTCAGCAGAATGATTGATCATTATTGAACAAATTGAATAATCAAATTTCCAGCGTCAAGTGAACAGCTGTCAGCAGACACGGAAATTGAAATTCTAAAATAATCAAGCAAACATTTTTGTCTTTTGTTCTTCTCAATATAATAAAGATTCCCTCTCAACCATGATAAGCAATAAAATTCTGTTAAGTCATATTATTACTGCTACAATTCAGTATGTTATTGGATAAAATAAACTGTGATCCTAGAGTTGTCTTCCCAAATTCATAAACCAGAGAGACTAATCAGTAGCACATTCAGAACAGTCTCTAATGCCCCTCATGATCTCTAACAGAAATTCCTTGGTCTGCTCTACCACGATATTATCCCCATAAGTTCCCTGAAATCATAATAAATGTAACATAAGCTTTAGCTGGATAATTTAGGTTTATAAAGGTACACAGAGGATAGAGATGTGAGTCTTGAGATAGTGCACATGACAACTACAGTACATTGGCCATATTTCTTTCTTTTTTGTTTTTTATAAAGAAATTAACAGAAATGAGATATTTCACTGAAAAAAGAGCAAAGTTCAATTATTCATAGGGAATTCATTATGTACCAATTTTGGGTTTGTTGCCATCACATGGTGGTACAGAGGAGATGTTAAGGTTTCTGCAACGACTTCTGGAGATAGTTTTGTATTTTCTGAACTTACCTGTACGCAGGATGAAAAAAGCATTGCTCCTTTACAGGTGGTAACATTAGTTTCACAAAGCTCAAAGCCAAGATAATTCATGGCTTCTATCAATTTAGTGAAGCAACCCCTTCTCTTCTCAAGGATAATTCTTATCAGAAGCTTGTTCCCGTCAATGTTGGTCACATTAACATCTTCCTAGAAACATCACAATTGATAGAGACACTGATGAGTGAAAAAGATCATGTTGTGATAAGACCAAATATAATGTGACTATGATTCACGTAAAGATAAAGGGGTGAACAACCTTGATCCCATAATTCTTCATATCTTCTGCAGCATCAATTTCATCTGCCATTGGCTTTCCTCCCTCTTCAGACGATCCTTCCATTTCGAGTAGCTGTTCAGTGAGAACCTGTGAACTCTTCTGCAGCTCTTGGATGTAAGTAATTGCATCCTCAATTATTGTTGCTTTGTTCATCTAGAACCAGAAACAAGAGGTGGAAAGAAACATTGTTAGAAGGATCTGATAAGACATTGTGGAAGTGTTCGGAACGTAAAATAGCAAATTGGAGATTGGAAATAAGAATGTCAAAGGTTTTGGGTAGTTGCATTTGTGATTATTGGGACTGATGAACGCAGAGTCAGGAGCCTGTCACTGAGTTTCTGCCTCCTCCGTCTCTCGGCATGGAGGTTCTTTGATATGAACTCTTGGTCCTCCTCATCATCTTCAAGCCTTCTCCGGCCCATTCTTCCTCTTCTGGGACCTCGGTCACTCATGCCAGAGCCTCCAAATTCCATCTATGGAGTCTTGCTACTGCTCTCCTGAGTCCTGATATCTAAAACGCAGATTGGGATACAGAGCACTAGCAACACTACAACTTGGACACAGGGAGAACTGTTATATATATACACATACATGATTCTCACAAGTCACAAGGACATCGTTTGAGAGACCGAATCTTGGCAGTTATGCTTGCTTCCTGGACTATCAATCAATAAAACCTCTAAAAATTTGACCACTATTTTCATGATCCCCTGCCCTTCCATTTGGACAAAGAGACCATTACTTTCTCTCTAAAAAATTAACTTATTAAAAGATATAACGTCCACATTTATAAATCTAAAACCCCTTCCTCACCGACACGAGATTTGATAATCTTAATACTCATCTAAAAATTAGATGAAGGATCACTAAAAACTCAAAGAGAGATCAGTGATTAAGTATGTGTTGATATTCCCCTGCTTCAATCTTTGGCAGTTACCAGTTAGTGTTGTTGACTGGAAAGTACAAAAGGTGTGAGGCTTGCTGGAGGGGGGGCAGAGATGCAAATTCCCTTCCAGTTTGAAGTACAATTTTACAAGCTATTTCTGGTCTAAGGACTAAGGTTGGCACTGCCATGCCAAAGTTGTGTACTTGTGTTCAGGTGGCTTTAATGTGCCATGCGTGAGTTGGCAAAGATAGTGTTTATTGCATTTTAATAAATTATCTTATCAATTATTAAATAATATATAAATATGGTATTTACTTTTGTGATTGATTTCTTTTTTGGGGAACTAAAAATTATAGATAATAATAATCATAATAATACATAAAGAGTTTGATGGTATTTATTTATATTAATTTTGAAGTTTTTTATATTATATTTGTATTTATTAGTAATTTCTTCTTTTTTATTGTTTAATAATAATAAATAAAATATTTAAATATTCAACCAATAAGGGACCTGTAAGGGTCTAACCCGTTAAACCCCACAATCCAAAGCCCTGCAGGCTTGTAGTTACAGCCCTCTCTAAACCCCTAAAAATGTCATCTCTGACTCGCCTCCTCCGCTGCACCTTCTCCACAGCCTCAACCGCACAGCCTGACTCGGTCCGGAAACTCGCCGTTGACCTCTACAAAGAACGCAACCTCAAGCGTGTCGTCGAAAAGTTCAAAAAGTCTTGTGAGAACGGCCGCTTCCGCAGCCAAACCGGCATCTACGAAGGGACGGTTCGCCGCCTTGCTTCAGCTGGACGCTTCCGATGGATCGAGGAAATCCTCGAGGAGCAAAAGAAATACAAAGACATTTCCAAAGAAGGCTTTGCTGCTAGGTTGATCCATTTGTATGGGAAATCCGGTATGTTTGAGCAAGCTTATAAGATGTTTGATGAAATGCCGAATAGAGGGTTGTTGTCTTTCAATGCCCTTATAGGAGCTTGCGTGAATGCGAAAAAGTTTGATAAGGTTAATGGGTTTTTCAAGGAGTTGCCTGAGAAGTTGTCAATTGAGCCAGATTTGGTTTCTTATAATACGGTTATTAAGGCCTTTTGTGAGATGGGCTCTTTGGATTCTGCTAGTTTGATACTTGATGAGATGGAGAAGAAGGGTGTTAAGCCAGACTTGATTACTTTTAACACGCTTTTAAATGGGTTGTTTAAGAATGGAAAGTTTGTTGATGGGGAGAAGATATGGGGTAAAATGTTGGAGAACAATGTGGAGCCTGATATTAGGAGTTATAATGCTAAGTTGCTCGGATTGGTTATAGAGAAGAGAATGGAAGAGGCGGTTAAGTTTGTTGAAGAAATGAGGAGTAAAGGAGTTAAACCTGATGTGTTTACTTTCAATCATATGATTAGAGGGTATGTTAATGAGGTGAAACTGGAAGAAGCTAAAGGGTGGTATGGTCAAATGGGGAAAAGTGATTGTGCACCGGATAAGCTGACTTTTACAATGCTAGTTCCTTTCCTTTGTGAGAAGGGTGATTTGGGGTTTGCCATGGAGGTGTGCAAGGAGATCTTTTTAAGGAAGAGATTGGTTGGTGATGCATTGTTGCAGCTTGTGGTGGACGAATTGGTCAAAGCCTCCAAGATTGAAGATGCAAAGGAGCTTGTGAAGCTTGGGAAGGCAAATAATTTCTGTCGTTATAAGCTGAATATGCCTACGGAGTAGTGCCATGGTTTTACCAATGGTATTATGTTTTAGTTTTAGATCCTTTAGGTACTGAATGAGTATCCAAAGCAAGGAGTTTTTCACAACTTGCAAGGTTGGATAACTGCTCATGTTTTAGTGGGAACTATTTAGATTAGTGCTGGAGAGTGGGATGCTTTGTTTTTGTTGTTAATTTATGCTTTTTCATTTATCATGTGCATGTTACCCCTGGCCTTCTGTGTCTAGCCTCAAAGTTACATGATGAATTGAATTTTGAAACTGAAACTTTAATAATCAACTTTGTTATGCTCTTTGTATTTTATCAAGTTCGCTCGGCTTTTCATCTGTGCACATCAACCCTTCCATAGGTTGTGTAAAAGAGTTTTCAAAAGCTGAATCTTTTGAGTTACTTGTGTGATACTTGATGGTTCTTCTCCAGGGCATGTGCAGTACTGATGAGTTGATGAATGCCGACAGTCCATGTATGGGTGTGATAGTGTTGATGATCAGGCAAGACTAAAATGGGAATATGATCTACTTTTGTAGTTCTGTTATACTCTACTGTACCCTCCACAAATAGGATTGTTTTTCGTTTTGCTGTTCAGTTTCCTTTTGAAGTTTGGTTGCTCAGCGGTATGCACTATACCTTCTAATCCGAAGGACCTTCACCTACTCTTGACTCGATTTAAACACTCGCAGCAACTGAAAGATTGAATTATGCATCAAATTCGCAGATAGAATACTGTCATTGGCAGCTGAAATCTATTCATTTCCATAATAATTATGTAATCTGTATGATGTGCTTCATATACCAATCTATTAAGGGTATTTTTTAATTATACATTGTTAATGAATCAAATATAAATCTTAAAAAGATAGAAGACGTATTCATATTAAGTTAAATTTAAATATTAAGCTTAAAATTTTAAAAGTTGCATGTATAATAACACCTTTGGACACTCGAGCATTTAGTTTATTGATTAGTACATAATTTCATGCTTATATAGTAAGTTCAAATCTCTCTTCCCCAATTATTAAAAAATAAAAATAAAATAACACCCTTGGACGGCTCAGCTCAGAAGCGGAATATTTTAACCCTGGAAACTCAGGAAAAGGAAATGAGCAAAGCAATGGAAGCCTCATCCGTCCGCCGTCTCGTTGGCCTCTTCACAACTTCAGCCAACCGCACCACCAGCACCGCCCTAACCTCCACTAAACCTTCCTCCAAAGCCACGATGAAAGCACGCAAGCTCCAGGGACTTGTCAACAAATTCAAGCAATCCTCCGAGTCCGATGAATTCCGCTACAAGAGCCAACGCAGCTACGACCGCACCGTTCGCCGCCTCGCGTCCGCAAAACAGTTCTCACTTATCGACGACATCCTCCAGCACCAAAAGAAGTACCAAGATATCGCCCAGGAAGGCTTCGTCATCCGCTTAATGGCTCTCTATGGCAAAGCAGGCATGTTCGAACATGCCCAGAAACTGTTCGATGAGATGCCTGAACTAAAATGTGACCGTACGGTAAAGTCATTCAATGCCCTTTTATCAGCGTGTATTTATTCGGAGAAGTTCGGTAACGTCGAACAGTTGTTGAAACTGCCTGAAAAGCTCGGAATCGAGCCTGATTTGGTATCTTATAACACAGTTATCAAGGCCTTCTGTGAGATGGGTTCTTTGGATTCAGCATTGTCGGTGGTTGATACATTGGAGAAAAAGGGATTAGAGCCTGATGTAATTACGTTTAACACGCTGCTTGATGGGTTGTTTTCGAAGGGTCGGATTGCTGATGGTGAGAAAATATGGGGATTAATGGAAGAGAAGAATGTTGTTCCTAATGTTAGGACTTATAATTCAAAGTTAAGAGGACTGGTTTATGAGAAGGAGATTGTGAAAGCTGTTGAGCTGTGGGAGGAAATGGAGAATAAAGGAATCAAACCTGATGTTTACAGTTACAATGCTATGATTAAAGGGTATTGCAATGCTGGGAATATAGAGCAAGTGAAGAAGTGGTACACTGAACTGAAGAAAAGCGGTATTTCGCCCGACCGAGTTACCTACGTTACGCTTGTTTCATTCCTTTGTAAGAAGTCTGAGTTTGAAATGGCAGTTGAGCTTTGCAAGGAGTCTTTGGATCGACGGGTCACTGCTGGGGCTGCAATGTTCCAGGCCGTGATAGGTGGATTGGTTAAAGAGTCCAGGGTTGATGAAGCTATACAACTCGTGGAATTAGGCAAGTCAAGATTACATTATAAACTGAAACTGCATTGAGTTACGAGTACGACTGCAGGCGAGTTACATGCTTGTTCTAGTTTGTCTTGTATCATCGATTTCCATTTCATCAAGACATTTTTACTTATTTGAGCTCATTTGCGTTTGGTGATGTCTCTGTACTTACGAATCCATGGATCTGGGTGAGACCCATGTGCTCGAATTTTAAACCTAAAGTTGGGTTGGTGCAATATGGAAACCAAGGCCATTGGGCCTTCTATCTGTCTTAACCCAAAGTGTAGGTATGGGCTTTCCACTCTGCACTAGTCAAACCACAATTTTAGCCCACTGTTATTATTTTCACGATGGCTTTGTCCACTCTGCGCTGTATTTATGTTACTGTATTTTGTGCATGAAACTCATGTTTTGAGATACCTTCAACAATCATTTTTCCCAAAAGCCATGGATGAAAGATATGGGCTGTATAAGGTTGACTAGATAGGCAAAAGGCAATGCCAAGAATTTCCCTCCCGAGATTCGATTTTGCCTCTTTTAAATAATATGCATGAATTCATGATCATGGTCATATATAAGGCTAACATGTTTTGGTACGTAATTTATATGCATATATTCAAAATCACAGGAGTAACATGTGTGTTCAATTTCAACCATTATGCCCATGCCTTGCTGTCAATTCTAACATCGACTCTTAATGGTCTTAAACCCTAAAGGTTGTTGGTAAAAAATGGTAGTAAACAATATACACCTAACTAGACGAAAGGGGAAAGAAAATGCATGCATGTTCAGCGGCAGCACACATCAGTCCTTGTTCGGATTGGATCTTTCCCCTAATTTGTGTCCAATTGTTTGAGTTTTTGAAAGAGAAATTCAACATTTTAGCCAACAAATTTGAAAAACGATCACAGCGACGACTATCACAACGTTTCCGCACATGTGAGGAAACTCCTAGCTAGTGAAGTATGGAATGTCTTGCGATCTTTGACTGTGTGGCTGATTTTCTGCTCCTGAATTGATGGTTTTTGTGCCAACTTGAATGCCTGCTAAAGTTTCTGTGGTTTTTCCAAGCGAGGGAAGGGCCCGGTTTTCTTTTGTTCTTTCTGCCATGACTTGATGTGTTTTGTATAAGCAAGATTGCGTATGTGATCAGTCATGGGCAGTGCATAGGTGTTCGATGTTTGGATAGCACGTTTTGTGGGTGATCATGAGAGAGATTTGGGGAATACACCTGCTTGTTGTGCCCAGGTACAGCCCACAAATCCCTAATTCTTTTCTGATGTCTTTTGAGGGGATATTTCCATCCTGTTTTGCAATGAAATTTCAATCTTTAAAAGAAAAAAGTGTGTGGCGCACGTAACATTGTACAAGTTCATGATGTCTTGTCACAGACCGAGTTTGCTTGATGCTGTCTTCTTGACCTAAGGGGCATTTGGTTTAAGGAAAGTGAAAGATATTTTTTATAATTTAAATAACTGCAATGATTTTACAATGTTTGATTTGTAATAATAAAAAAAAAAATGTGATTGCAAAGAGAAAATCATTACAATTAGTTAAGAAAATGTTACTTTCCCTCAACTTAAATTTTTTTCTTAAATTATCCCTGACTTCATTTTTCTTGTTCCTCTTCTTTTTCCTTTTTCTACCTTTCTTCAAGTTTATATTTGCCGGAAAAGATGGGTGCGAGGAGAAAGGTGAGAAAAAAAGAAAAGAAAAGAGACAAAGAAGAAGAAGAAGAAGAAGAAAAAAAAGGAAAGTGGAGTTCTTATTCTTCTGTTACCTTTCTTTAAATCAATGTTTGTTGGAAAATGAGTGCAAGGAGAAAGGTGAAAAATAAAAAGAAAAAAGAGAAAAAGAAAAAAGGGAAAGTGGAAATTTTTTTAAAATTACAATGATAGATTTCATATAAAAAAGCACCAAATTTCTCTGGTTACAAAAGAAGGATGAACAGCCCTGATTGTGAATGGCTCAACCATATCTTTACAAAAAATTTCCAATACTAATACTCAAGCCCAACATACAAAGAGCCAAAAACAAGAGTAAATATTTATAAATTAATTAAATTCTATGTTTATAAATTAATTTTATTTGTTGAGTGAAATAAAAGTAATTAAATGTTTATCAATTAATTAAATTAACTAATTAATTAATATATTTATAAAATAATTTAATTTAACTAATTTAATTCTTTAAAACTTAACTAATTTGTCAAAAATAAATATTTAATAATTTTATAGATTTTAATATTATTTTTTATGCTATTATTTATTATTTTAAAGAATAAATTGAAAAATCAAAAAATTATATTAAAAAAATGTAAATTTATTCAATTTTAAATTTTTATATATAATCATAATTTTATAAATTTATATTACATTCTCAATAAAGTAATTTTAAACCAAATACTACAATGTAATTTTCTCAATAATCACATTTTCTGTAATCATTACTTTCTCATATTATACCAGCAAAGTTATCTTTCCAACAATCACATTCTCAACAATCACATTCCATACAAAATACCAAACGTGGTCTAAGTGTGTGATGCATATAACATTTTATGAGTTCATGATGTCTTGTCCCAAACCGAGTTTGGCCTGTACCAGCAATATCTTTCTGTGTGATTTGTTTTCTTGTAATATAAGCAAGGAAGGAAGTCCCTTTTTTGTTCACCTTGCTTCTTGTCGCCATGTTTCTTCCTTTTTTCTTTTCTCTCATTTCCAAAATTTTTCTAACTACCACTATTTGTTTTTTTATTAGCATATCTGGTTACAAAGGCTGTCTCAATATGAATTTCTTGCCTCAGTGTCGTTCTTGGTTTTTCAGCTTGAAAGGCGTTCAACAACTTAGTCATAGAAATGACCTCCAAATCTTTAAAATCCTCTAAAGAAGAGATTTTCCCTTCAACTTTCTCTGGCAAGCTAACGAGCAGTTTATTCACTATCCTCTTCTCAGACATATTCTCATCCAAAAGCCTTAGTCTGTTCACAACTTTAAGAACCCTTTCAAAATAATCCTAGACTAGTTCATCATCTCCCATTTTTAAAAGTTCAAACTCCCTCTAAAGATTTAGAACTTGAATTTGTCTAGTCTTTTCACTCTCATGAAATTCTTCTTTCAATTTATCCTAAGCTTCTTTATGGGCTTTACAGTTCATGATTCTAGTAAAAATGGAATTTGAGATAGTAGAATGAATACATGAAAGGGCTTCATACCTTTTAACTACCTCCTCGTTATGTTGTTTAAGTTGAGCTACGATTGGAAAAACAACCCTCAACATAAGGGGATCTCTCACAGATTCAATGATCTCCCACACGTCATATGCTTTCAAGTAGGATAATTTTGACCTAAACCCTAAATCCTAAACCTTAAACCTTAAACCCCAAATAGGATAATTTTGGCTTGAAAAGATTGGAAGAACAATAACGCTGAAGTTTGAAGATGCCATTGAAGCAATAGATAGAGCAAAAGAAATAACAACGGTGAGATGAGACCCAAAACAGAAATAACTCCACACTAACACAACCTATAGTCCCTTAAGCTCATCAGATGTTATGATACTATAAACATCTATACCCATGGATCCCAAATAAAAAAATATAGTAATAAAAAATAAATAAATCACTGAAAAAAAAGCCTCTCTTTCCCACAGTCAACTCATTTCAGGCATATAACCACCTTATTGCTTTTCTAATCACTGTTATTTTGATACTTAGGAAATTGCCTGCACAGGACATTTAATGTCCCTTGGGTAACCAGATTTGGGGTCACTTTCGGCTGCCACCCTTAAGTTTTCTTTTACCTGAAGCCCCTCACCTATGAAATCATGCTCAGAAGAGCATGATTTCACTTTTAGATTGTCCAAAAACTTGGACAATAGGGTTCTATAAGAACCCTTGAAATTCTTACGGAAAAAGAGACGAGTTTTTTTTTTTTCAAAAACCCTAAAAACCTAAAAAAAGCCTTTAAAAAAAACCTAGAAAAAATTGAAAAAAACCTAACTTTTCACTCTAGCAACTGATGAAATATCCAACAAATCATAAAAAGAAAAATCAACGAAAACACAAAAACTAAAATAGGAAAAAGATTTCGGGTTCTGAAGATTTGTTGAGGGTAAGGAGTTCTAAAATTTTTTGAGTGTGGAATCTTTGGGTGCTGTTGGTGGGAAAAATCCACCATTCCATGGTGAGGGAAATGGTGGAGGAGCGGCTGTGTCGAAGGTGACAGCGACAGAGAAAGAGAGAGTGTGAAAGGAAACTGTCCAGGTAGAAATAGGGCAGAGGGTTTAGCTGCTAGAGACAGAAAATGGGGAAGGAAAGTGAAGAGGAAGAAAGAAAAAAAAGGCTTATATAGCTAGATATAAGATGGGCAAAATGGCATCGTTTTGTTGATGGTGGTTTGGTGCTGAAGGGGAAGCTTGGAACAGTGTCGTTTGGGAGGATTTTAACGCCTTAAACAGTGCGTTTGGTTGGTGCACCACGGGCTTATTCTTGGCCCTTTTTTTTTTGGGCTACCTCACATCCACACAAGGTATAAACTTTCTCCTTTCTTTGGGCCCTATTAGGCTTGAATGATTAATATTTTACTTCTTTTTAGTAGGTAGGTAAATGTGGTTTAATAAACAAGTGATGACACAAAATAAAATAAAAGATATTAGTAATAATAGTGATTGGGAATGTATATATATATTTAGATTAGGGTAGCAATATTAAGGAAAGGCAAACTAAAAATATAGGTAGAAAAGTAATGAATAAATATTTAGTTATCAAAATAGATCTAGATAAAAAAAGGAAAAATAAAATATTTAGTAAAAGTATATGGATTTAGGTAGGTAAAAAAATGTAAAAAATGATGTAAATAATAATAATAATAATAATAATAATAATGTAGAAATAATAGTGAGGATAATGTCCCATTACTTGAATAGCATTAATGATGGGATGTTCATTCGTAACACGAGAAGTGCAATTTTTCAATAAATTTTATTAAGTTAGGATTTTGGCTAAGATCCCACCAGTAAGTTGGGAGGATCTTAATATCGAATCTTGGTGTTTCTAATATTAAATAAATAAAAATATATTAACTTAATTATTAATTAAGCAAGATATAAAAACAAAAGAAGTAAAGAAATAATGAAAATAATAAATAAATAGTAAAAATAAATAAAACTTTCAATGATGGTAATACAACTAAAATATAAAAGGCAAATATAAAATAGATTTATGAGAAAAGATAAAAAAAATAGTTAGTCAAAAAGAAAATAGGTTAGGTAATTAAAAAGAAAAGGTAGGGAAAGAAATTGATTTATAAAAAAAAAATATACATGAATAATAATTATAAAATGAGATATTTGGTTTTAAAAAATAGTATTTATGTAAAAAGGAAAATTTATATAGTAAAAATAAATAAATACTTAAATTTAAAAAATATATAATAAAATGAAATTAAAAAAATAGTTAGATAAAAATAATAAATATAACATATTTATTCATGATATATATGCTACAAAAAAAATATTAAAAAGAAATTTCAAAGAAATAACAAAAGAGTTGTAGGACTATTAATAAACAAATATTGAAATTTAAGGGCATATCACATCTCATTATTGCATCGTTAAATGTCATGACATGTAGACATATTCTATATACGAGTATAAGCCCCGATGATAGGACTTTTTGAAAGAGCTTGCAAAGTCGAGTTTCTTCAAAAAATATTTTAGGTTAAATGATACCTTCGAGTTTCACCAGTGTGATGAGAAGGCTTGGAGAATGTAATTAATAAAAGACTTTTGCTCGTGTTAGGGACTACATTCACGAAAATATTGTTTTTACCTGCAAACGACTACCCCGATGATTGGATTTACTTGTTAAACTTGTAAAAGTGAGTTTCTCAAGTTTTTTCCCACGTGAGAGAGTACTCTCGTATCCCATCAATGTGATGGGCGGATTTGAGAAGTATCCTTAACAAAAAGTTTTTGTTTGACATCATCCAGATTTTATGTCATGCATTTTATAATTGTATCATGTGCACGTCATAATAGTAAGATCAAATAAAATGTTTTAGTTTGCTAATAAAATAAAGAATAAAATCAATAAATAAAAATTAAGAAAACATAAAAATAAAATCAATAATTTATACCATAATAGGATAACATATGATTAAAAGGTACCATTTATAGGATGACGTCATGGGGTGCTAATCTGTAATTGTACTCTCGAATCTTAATTTTGAAATATGTAGACCTAATTTTGTTCTTTAGACAAACTTAAAATCAATTAAGGACTTCGTTGAATAGAATAAATTTAGCAAGTAACCAATCGCACTTAGATAAAAAGAATTGGTGACAATTCCCTAAATTTTTCAAGTCTAGCAATCGGGTTTTCAGATCCGCATGTTACGACAAATACCATGTTAGCAAATAATACTAGAATAAAACTCTTAACAACGGATAAAAATCAGAGAAGAAGAAGGGAGAATTTTCTGGAAAGAAAATTTTTTATAACGGTAACAAGGCCTTTTATATGAAGGCTGTATTACAAAGATGAAAACGACATCGTAGCAAGCAACGACTTGCATAGAAAACGTAAAAGAAACAAACCAGCACAGCTGCCAGCATATCACAGATCCTTATGCTCAACAAACCAGTACTTTGGAGCTTTCACAAAGAACAAGGCAGAAGAAAATAAGAAAAAATAAACTCTGCTGAAATATAGAAAATAGAAAAAAAGGCTAGACAAACACGTGAGTAGCACGCCTCAGCTTAAAACTAAAACGATCACGTGACAAGCTCAAGCCTAGTCACTTTACCCAGTTTGAATACCCCTTCGCGCCATATCCTGCAAATCAGTCCTCCTGCTCAACACCTTCCACAAACAACGTTTACAACTTGAATTGGTAACATATAGCTAAACCTTTAAAAAGTTTTAGCTTTTTGGTAGTTACAGATAATTTTTGCATCAAATTTCCCAACTTGAAAGTAATCTTCATCCACACGAAATATTGGTATATGTATATGTGACATGATAGAGTTGTTAGGCAGAGGTGTTTTTCATGGGTACACTTTCATAGAGCAGGGACTTCATGTACTCCTCCAGGCTCGGAAGGCATTGGTTTTCATCGTAACTGTACATCAGAGGGACCATTCTCGCAATGTTTAGAGAAGCCCTGGCGAAAGGCAACGAAAATGGATTTTCAGAGAGGCATTCGTGGTTGAGGCGCTTCCAAGCGTTTGAAATCATATTGGTAACATGTTTCCGAGCACTTTCATACTCAACGCCTTGGTGCTCCTCCATGTAGCACTCAACATAGGATCCATCATTCCCATCCTGCTTCTCATCCTACAATAAAATGTAACATGTTTAGCAAACGAGAGTTAACGCTTTGATTAGTTGCATGTGGATTTCCAGTTGAGGTTCTACCTTGGCACTTCCCAAGTCATCCCAGAGTCGAAGGATTGTTGCAGTGGATGATATCATGCCAGGATTGTTGTCAATAAGTTCCACGTTTTTATTATTTAAGCCTTGGCCAAGGAGGAAGAAGCTGTGAACCAGGATTATATGTACTCCTGAGCTAGTGATGCCATTCTCCAAGTACTCCTTCGCCTTTGGCAACTTCCCCGACGCAAACCATCGTGCTTCGACCAAGAATGCTCTGCACAAAGTGGCCCACTGCAATACATATCCAACACCCACCACTTAATTATATGTCAAAAAGGTTTGAGAGAGAATTTTTCACCCAAAAAGATATGCATGCCATGGATATTATAAAAAATTCTTTTTAGGACAAACTTGTTACTTTTTCGAGTGACGAAATCATATTAAAACTTGATTATAATATTCAAAATATACTTTTCCGGTCAAGACAGCATTTTCTAATAGCCTTTTTTAGCATCATAAATAATAAATGAACATTCTTTTCCTTGGATTAACTTGCTTTAGAATTAATCAAACCCCACGTACCGCCTTCCTTAAGGAGTTGACAGGGTTCCACCCGTGCTTCTTGTACACCTTGTGGCTAATTTCATCAGTGATATCGTCGAGAGCTTTGAAGCAAATTTTCATGTAATCTGGCAGTCGATCAGTAGCAGCGTAATCCCATCTATATGCAAGTTAATTATGAAAAAATTTGTGAGTTTAATGCTACTAAAAAAGAAAAAAATTTGTATGTGCATGATAGTTATGGTAATTCTGATGCATTACCTATCGACAGCTTGCGTGAAGAGAGTGAGTTCATCGAGTGTCCCATAAATATCGAAAATATCATCGATGATGTATATTAAGGAAATGGGTTTTGTCAGATCAATCCGTTGCTCTGACAAGCTTGGATCAGTCAGGGAAGCCATGGACCAAATGTACCATTTCAGTGGTTGGTCTCTTGCAAGCTCCAACTCCTTAGTTAAACCTAGGCCCTTCCACCAACTAAACAATTCATCAATCATACAAGCAAATTAGAGATAGGGGATAAAAAAAGAGCAAGAAAGACTTTTGGTTTGTGTTGATTCTAATATAAATCTTACTTAGAAATGCGAACTACTTCTGTCTGATGTAAAGATTGGACTATATTGAAATCCATTTTAGCAAGTTCTTGGAGGACATTTATCCATTCGTTTGTGCCTTGGAAATTAGTTAGCAAGTTTCTGGCTGTGAATCTTGATAGGCTTTTATGATAAGGTTGGTCCAGCGTAGTTTTTATAACTCTACCAGAGAACTGGTCCAGTTCTCCACTTTGCCATGTTTTCAGGGCCTGGGAACTGAATTCTCTGGCTCCATCAAGAATATCTTCTCCCTCTACGGCTAGTTGTGAAGCTTCATACAGTTCCATCAATCCTTTGATGTCCCTACGTAGTTCATTTCTGAAGCTGCCCTCCTTGTCCTTGAACCTGTCAAACACTCCTGCTTCAAAACCATTTCCATTAGTTACTTAACAGAACAGAATACTCTCTTTAGCCTAAGTAAAACAGGCTCGGATTTGGTGCTTCTGCACACACCTGCTGGAACAAAGTAACCTTCTTGTCTGAGTAGTCGAAAGCGAAGGGCAACCTCATGAAGATCATAGTCATGAACGCCATTAGTGCAAGACAGCATGTACTGCTTTTGCAGAACTTCATCAATCTCATACTGAAAATGGTGGTCGATGCCTAGGCGCTGGATTGCATCAATCATGGCCAGACCTTGTGATGGATCTTCTCCCACTTCTTTGAATACACGCTTGAACGCCTCTAACTTGTTCGCGTGTTCAATGCGAAATTCATCCTGCAAGATTTGCAGAGTTGGCCAAAGCTTGTGAATGAAAAAGAAACACTAAAAGGGAAAGAACATAACGACAAACTCACGGTAATGGTGGGGTGTCCACTTCGATAATCAAAGTGTTCAAAGGGTGTAGAAACGATCCTGTGATCTCGAGCGACGGAACATCTAGGAATCATAGGCAACAAAGCAGGACCAACAAGGTTAGAATTGTGAAATAGTGTAGCTTTGTTACTAGCAATTGGACCATTGGGGGGGGAGAAAGAAACAATGGAAAACAACGCCATGGAGAGTATTTCTTGAATTGTTGATGCATGGTAGGAAAAGCAAAGGTGTCTATTTATTGGATTCCATGCTGGAATGCAACTACAAGTAACGTATTCCACTAGCCAACTTGATTTACAAGACTTGATATTTTTAAAACAATTACAGGACTTTTATCGAAATACAACGTATCAATTTACAGAGTTTTTTCTTCTTAGCACGTTTCTAATATTATCAGGTTGAAAAATGTATTGATTTGTACAACGTATCAATTTACAGAGTTCAAGTCTTCGATACAGTGAAACAAATTCATATATGTGGATGGAAAACGTTGTAGGAAAGAAGAAAAAGAAATATGGTTGTCCATGTAAAATTTTCGAGTATTGAATCCATCAACATCAAACTCCTATTTTCGATCCCAAACAGCAAATTAAGGAGGCGGTTTAGGGGAAGTGGAAGACATTTCCCGCAATTTAAATAACTGCAATGACTTTACAACATTTGGTTTGCAATAATAGGAGAAATGTCAATACAAAGAGAAAGTCATTATAATTAATTAAGGGAATGTCATTCCCTTAGCTCACAGAGGGAATGTTACTTTTCATCAACTGAGGGAAAGTTAATTTTTTTTCCCTTAAATTATCCATGACTTCTTCTTTCTTCTTTTTCTTCTACCTTTCTTTAAGTTGATGTTTGTGGGAAAAGATGGGTGCGAGGAGAAAGGTGAGAAACAAAAAAAAAAGAGAAAAAGAAGAAGAAGAACAAAAAAAAAAAAAGAAAAGGAAAGTGGAGCTCTTCTTTTGCTTTTACCTTTCTTTGAAAATTACACCAAGTTTCACTGGTTACAAAAGGAGGATGAACAGCCATGACTATGAATGGCTCATACAAAAACACTCCAATACTAATACTTAAGCCCACAGCACAAAAAGAAAAAAACAAGAGTAAATATTTATAAATTAATTAATTCTATGTTTCTAAATTAATTTTATTTGTTGAGTAAAATAAAAATGATTAAATGTTTATAATTTAATTAAATTAACTAATTAATTAATTAATTTATAAAATAATTTAAATTTACTAATTTAATTCTTTAAAACTGAACCAATTTATTTAAAATAAATATTTAGTAATTTTATATATTTTAATATTATTTTTATCATGCATTTATTTATTATTTTAAAGATTAAATTAAAAAGTTAAAAATTTATATTAAAAAGAATGTAAATTTATTCAATTTTAAATTTTTATATATAAAAATAATTNTAAATTAAAAAGTTAAAAATTTATATTAAAAAGAATGTAAATTTATTCAATTTTAAATTTTTATATATAATCATAATTTTATAAATTTATATTACATTCTCAGTAAAATACTTTCAAATCAAATATTATAATATAATTTTTTTAACAATTACATATTCTATAATCATCACTTTTTCATTTTATTAAACGTTACAAAATTAACTTTTCAACAATCACATTTTCATTAATCACAAATCCAATAACTATATTCTCAACAATTATATTCTTTACAAAGTACTATAGGTGTATGGCGCATATAACATCGTATGAGTTCAGGATATGTCTAGTCACAGACCGAGTTTGCTTGATGCTGTCTTCTTGACCTATCAAAAGAATCTCAAACCCACCACTCGTTTCCCACATGCCACAGAGAATTATTGAAGTGTGTTTCAATGTTTTGTTTTTAACTGATTGTCCTGCACCTGCCCTCGTCTAGTATGGAATAGTGAAGTGGCGGTTGAGAATCAAATCAGATGTGTCGATATCAAATACAACAAATGAAAGTTACCTGCTGCTGACAAGTTACAACCGTAGGTTTGAAGCAAGTGGAGATATTTAGAGTTTTAGACCTTCCCATATCGATCACATGGCAGAATTCGTAAAAGTCATTGATTGTTTACATTCACGATGCACATGACAAAAATTAAGAATATGTGTCCTAGCTTGATTGCTCCAACAACATTTATAATCTGATTTATATATGCGTTCCACAAACAATGTTTACAACTGGAATTGGTAACATAAAGCTAAACTTTAATAAAGTTTTACATTTTGGAAGTTACAAATAATTTTTGCATAAAATTTCTCAACTTGAAATTAATCTTCATCCACACAAAATATTGGTATATGTATATGTGACATGATAGAGTTGTTAGGCAGAAGTCGTGTTTTTCATGGGTACCCTTTCATAGAGCAGGGACTTCACGTACTCCTCCAGGCCCGGAAGGCATTGGTTTTCATCGTAACTGAACATCAGAGGGACCAGTCTCGCAATGTTTAGAGAAGCCCTGGCGAAAGGCAACGAAAATGGATTTCGAGAGAGGCATTCGTGGTTGAGGCGCTTCCAAGCGTTTGAAATCATATGGGTAACATGTTTCCGAGCACTTTCAACCTCAACGCCTTGGTGCTCCTTCATGTAGCACTCAACATAGGATCCATCGTTCCCATCCTGATTCTCATCCTACAATAAAATTTAACATGTTTAACAAACGAGAGTTGACACTTGATTAATGCATGTGGATTTCCAGTTGAGGTTCTACCTTGGCACTTCCCAAGTCATCCCAGAGTCGAAGGATTGTTGCAGTGGATGATATCATGCCAGGATTGTTGTCAATGAGTTCCACGTTTTTATTATTTAAGCCTTGGCCAAGGAGGAAGAAGCTGTGAACCAGGATTATATGTGCTCCTGAGCTATTGATGCCATTCTCCAAGTACTCCTTCGCCTTTGGCAACTTCCCTGAAGCAAACCATCGTGCTTCGACCAAGAATGCTCTACACAAAGTGACCCACTGCAATATATATCCACCACCCACCACTTAATTATAAGTCATAAAGGTTGAAAGAGAATTTTTCACTCAAAAAAATATGCATGCCATGGATATTATAAAAAATTCTTTTTAAGATAAACTTTTTACTTTTTCGATTGACGAAATCATATTAAAACTTGACTATAATATTTAAAATATACTTTTCTGGTCAAGATAGTCTTATCTTATGGCCCTTTTTAGCATCATAAATAAAGAAATAAACATTTTTTCCTTGGATTAACTGGCTTTAGAATTAATCAAACCCCACGTACTGCTTTTCTTAAGGAGTTGACAGGGTTCCACCCGTGCTTCTTGTACACTTTGTGGCTAATTTCATTAGTGATATCATCAAGAGCTTTGAAGCAAATTTTCATGTAATCTGGTAGTCGATCAGTAGCAGCGTAATCCCATCTATATTCAAGTTAATTATGAAAGAATTTGTGAGTTTAAAGCTACTAAAAAAGAAAAAAATTTCTATGTGCGTGATAGTTATGGTAATTCTGATGCATTACCTATCGACAGTTTGCGTGAAGAGAGTGAGTTCATCGAGTGTCCCATAAACATCGAAAATATCATCGATGATGTAGATTAAGGAAATTGGTTTTGTCAGATCAATCCGTTGCTCTGACAAGCTTGGATCAGTCAGGGAAACCATGGACAAAATGTACCATCTCAGTGGTTGGTCTCTTGCAAACTCCAACTGCTTAGCTAAACCCAGGCCCTTCCACCAACTAAACAATTCATCAATCACACAAGCAAATTAGAGATGGGGGATAAAAAAAGAGCAAGAAAGGCTTTTGGTTTGTGTTGATTCTAATATAAATCTTACTTGGAAATGCGAATGGCTTCTGTCTGATGTAAAGATTGGACTATATTGAAATCCATTTTAGCTAGTTCTTGGAGGACATTTATCCATCCATTTGTGCCTTGATAATTAGTTAGCAAGTTTCTGGCTGTGAATCTTGATAGGCGTTTATGATAAGGTTGGTCCAGCGTAGTTTTTATAACTCTACCAGAGAACTGGTCCAGTTCTCTACTTTGCCATGTTTTCAAGGCTTGGGAACTGAATTCTCTGGCTCCATCAAGAATATCTTCTCCCTCTACGGCTAGTTGTGAAGCTTCATACAGTTCCATCAATCCTTTGATGTCCCTGCGTAGTTCATTTCTGAAACCGCCTTCCCTGTCCTTGAACCTGTCAAACACTCCTGCTTCAAAACCATTTCAAGTAGTTACTTAATAGAACAGAATACTCTCTTTAGTCTAAGTAAAACAGGTTCGGACTTGTCACTTCTGCACACACCTGCTGGGACAAAGTAACCTTCTTGTCTAAGTAGTCGAAAGCGAAGGGCAACCTCTTGAAGATCGTAGTCATGAACACCATTAGTGCAAGACAGCATGTACTGCTTTTGCAGAACTTCATCAATCTCATACTGAAAATGGTGGTCGATGCCTAGGCGGTGGATCGCATCAATCATGGCCAAAGCTTGTAATGGATCTTCTCCCACTTCTCTGAATACACGCTTGAACGCCTCCAACTTGTTCGCGTGTTCAATGCGAAATTCATCCTGCAAGATTTACAGAGTTGGCTAAAGCTTGCGAATGAAAAAGAAACAGTACAAGGGAAAGATCATAACGACAAACTCACGGTAATGGTGGGGTGTCCACTTCGCTGACCAAAGTGTTCAAGGGGTGTAGAAACAATTCTGTGATCTCTAGCGATGGAACATCTAGGAATCATAGGCAATGAAGCAGGACCAACAAGGTTAAAATTGTGCAATAATGAAGCTTTGTTACTAGCAATTGGAGCAATGGGGGATGAGAAAGAAACATTGGAAAACAACGCCATGGAGAGTATTTCTTGAATTGTTGATGCATGGTAGGAAAAGCAAAGGTGTCTATTTATAGGATTCCATGCTGGAATGCAACTACTAGCAATGTATCCACTAACCAACGTGATAATCAAGACTTAAAATTCTTAAAACTATTGTAGAACTTTTGTTTATCATTTCACAATTTTTTTTTTCTTGATACGTTTTTAATAATGCCAAGTTGAAAAAGGTATTGTTTTGTATTATACCATGACAAAATCAGGAGCGGAATTAGAACATTTTTAAAAAGGCCAAAAGAAAAATACTTAACAGATAAATAGAAACTTTATATATCATTCAATTTTCACACATAATATATGTATATTCACTTATACAAGGTAAAAAAATAAATACTACTCCATAAACTCTTATATAATTATATTATTTGGAAGAAAAATAAATTACTAATTAAATGTCTAAATTAATAAATTTGTAAATGACATATTCTGTTAAGAGTAAAAAAAATTAATATAAATAATTATATTCAAAATGAAGGATCAAAATACCATCCTCGATTGCAGTGGACAAAACTAAAACATGGACCCTTACTGAGTCATCGTGACACAACCCAGTCAATTGTAAAACAGAATGAATTTAGTCAGCCCATCTATCTAATCAAATCTTATCTTTCAAAACAAAAATCTAATTACTCTAAAATGTAATCCTCAAATAAGATAAGATGAACACAGGCGCAAAAGAGGAAGGTTAATTGACATTGAGTACCACCCACGTCTGTTCTTGTACTATAAAAAAGAAAGGGAAAGAAAAGGCCGGTATCGGGAAATGTCGTTGAAAAGAAGAAAACAATTAAGTCTGCAAACCCATGGCTGCAAAAACTGAGTACACTACGCCTATATAATTGAAGCAAATTATTTTGTATGGGAGACTATCTAAGGTTGATATAGTTTTGCTTTAGAGACTGAGATTTTTACGGGGAGAGAGAGAGAGAGAGAGAGAGAAAGGAGACGAAGCTTAAGTTGTTGAGACTCGACCACTCATGTCATCAGATATCTAACGTAAGGTTTGTTATGTTAATCTGCAATGTCACAACCACGTGGTCGTACAGTTGCTCTCTTTGGTTTCCATTTTTCTTTGCGGTGAGATTAGAGATGATACGCGGGTGGCTCTGGGCGGTTTGAATCTGGATTATTTCCAGTTTTTGACGGTCAACGAGTTTCAATTATTTCTTGTTTTTATCATTTTGACTTTACATGTGATTCCAAACTTGAATTAGAGTGAAAGTATACAATTCAGATATTACGATTTTGAATTGAATTGAATTGAAATTTCTTATGGTACAAGCAAAGGCGAACCCCTTTGCATGTCGAGACTAAAATCATCCTAACGTGAAGCAATTAGCTTATTCAAACAAGTAAAAAGAAAGAGACTACGCATCATCTGAGAATTAGACTTCTAACATTAGTAATAATCTATATTAACTGATATCCCATCTTACATCATATATAAATATGATTATTAAGACTTTATAACAGTCAAAGTCAATCACTACAAACAACTTAAGTTTGAATTTTTTAGAGTTACGTGGTTTAGGCTTGAAAGGTTGTTGGTTTGAATTTTTTAATGTCACATGATTTATGTTTGACAAGTTATTGGGTCAATACTTGGATTTGGGTCATTATAAATGACATCAGAGCTTACGTTAGCACAATATGAACCTTCACATTGCACTGGTAAAATCTTATATTTGAATCATTACAAATAATAGCAAAATATACGTCAGTTCGATGTGGGCTTTCATTGAGTTAAATAGGTTTAGGTTTAAGTTTAACCTTATCGTGTTTAAATGTGTATAAGTGACACGTTTAATATTAATGATGAATTTTATTAATGTGATAATGAATTTTATATATGTTATTTATGTTAAATTTTATTATATTTGATGTTATCATTATTTTGTTATAATTATTTTTATAATTATTAATTTTAAATTTAAATAATAAAATTATATTTAATTATAAATATTTTAATTTAATCATATTAAACGTGTTAATCGTATTAGAAAAAAATTATTTAATCGTCTAATCGTATTTATTAATCGTGTCATGTCATAAAAAATCCTAACACGTTTAATAAACGTGTTAATCGTGTCATATTATACGATTATTAAACATATTCATATACGTGTTTCATATATTGATACGAATAATTATGTGTGTCATGTTTGAATTTAATCTTATCGTGTTTCGTGTCTTAATCATGTTAACATGATTAAGATACAAAAACAAAAATTGTCAAATTTAACTTTCATATTAAAATAATGAGATTTTGATATTGTGAAATGAGGTTTGATTATAATTGTGATGTAATATGTGATGACCTTGATGAGGATATAAAGAATTTAAATAAGTGGGATTGTGATATTCCATCGCACATCATATAAATAGGCACTAAAATATATAGTCTTTGAATAAAAATATTCTATTTAGCTACTCCATCTCAGGTCATATGTTTAATCTTATACTATTAATAAAAAATTTTGTGTCGACTTTCCGATTGGGCAGCTTGTCTCTTCATAAATATCCTAAATAGGAAAGCTTTCGAGCAGCATTGACTTGAACATGCTCTTCCAGGGCTGGAAGGTTTTGGTGTTCATCATAATTGTACATCAGAGGAGCCATCCGTGCTCCATTGAGGCAAACCTTAGTGAAACAGGGTGAAAATGGATTTGGGGGGCAACTTTCTTGGTTCAGACGCTTCCATGCGTCTAAAATAATTTGCATAACATGTTCTCTTGCACCTTGGACTGAAATTCCTAGGTGTTCTTTTATGTATAAATTGACATAGGATCCATCTCGGCCTTCTTGATTCTCATCCTGCAATTAATATCCGTGATCAACGTGCATGTCTGCCTTATTATGCCCTGCATTCTTATTGATTTTGGGATCAGGAACAATCAAATATAAATCACAAGCACGAACCTTAGATTACCTTGGCACTTCCCAAGTCATCCCACTGACATACAATGTTTGCAGCAGAGGATATAATGCCTGGAATTTTAGCCAAAAGATCACCCTCTCTCTTGGTTATACCTTGATCCACGAGAAAGAACGCATGGGCCAGCGCCACGTGCGCCCCTGTCGTCACAATCGCATTCTCCAGGTATTCTTCCGCCTTAGGTAAATGCCCGGTGGCTAACCATTTTGCTTCTAGAAGAAACGCATTGCAAAATCTTGCCCACTGTTGACAATCGACATGTTTCAGTATTTTTAGGTTGGTGAATAAGAATTATTTAATTTTATGGTAAAATATGAACACACTGCTTTCTGAGGGGAGTCAGTAAGGTGCCGTCCATGTTTTTGATAAACCTTGTAACTGATTTCATTAGTAACATCGTAAAGAGCTTTGAAGCATATATGTCTTCATGTAATCTGCTACCTGCTTTGTTGCAGCCAAGCCCATTGTCGCAACGTGCAAGTCCGAAAATCTGACCGCTAGACGTGGGTGAAAATAAAATATTTTAGAGTCGTCATCAATCTTTTTATTTAAATGTGATTGATCACCTATTAACTCGATTCAAATCGACAAAGTCTTAAATTAATTTTAGGTCTGTCGACAGAACGAGAATTGGTCTACACTTTTTAGATATAGGTTCGGGAGTGCGGTTACTCACGGAGAAGGGTTAGCACCTCCATGACGCTCGTTCCTCGAACGGTATCATTTAATTTATCCTATTGTAGCCTATCTTGACTCTATTCCTATGTTTCCTTAATCTTTCTTATTAATTAATTCTTTATTATGTTATTTGATTGAATCTTTTATTTGGTTTCACGGTGCACATGATGTAATTGTAAAATGATGTTATGATTTATTCAATTTTAAATGATGGGATCGATAATCTTTTATTGGAAAATCATTTGAAGATTATCCCAACGCTTTGGTGAAGTCTTTAAGTTTTCCTTACCTAGGAATATCTTACGAAGAACTCGTCTCTGCAAGCTTTTCGAAAAAATCCCATCATTAAAATTTTCACCCCATTAATAAGATAAATGTGACATGCTATGACAGGATAAAAATGATAATATCTACATGAACGCGTTTATTAATTTAGTTAGTTCGTTATTCATGCGATAACATATTTAATAATTTAAAATAATTTATTACCTTATTCATATATTTATTATTATTTATTATTATGTATATATTTTTTAAAATGATAATTTGAGTTAATGGGTATTATAGTATAGAATTCGGATTCATTCTGACGCTTCGGTGAGAATCCGTCTCGAACTTTAATAAATTTATTTTTTAATATATATTATTTTTTAACAACAATTATTTGAGTTAATAGTTATTGGAGTATAAAATTCAAATTTATCCCGACACTTCGGTACAAATTCATCTCGAACTCCACGTCTAAGAAATTTACTCCAAAGAGACAACTCTTTACCTTTTTTAAGTGAAAGTCTATCATTGAGTTACTCAAAATAATCATTTTATTTTTATAATTTTTATATTTGTATCAAGTTTTTTATATATATATATTATATTTACAAGTATCTAAATATATTTATAATATAAATATTTCTTATCTAAATATATTTATAATATAAATATTTCTTTCTTTTTTTTATCTTATTATTCTCATTCACTTATTATTGTTATTATTATTTTTTTAATTATTTATTTATTATTTTATAAATACATTTATAATCTTGTAAAACTATTTTGAATGCTAATAGTAACATGCAAGCCCAAACAACAAAAGATGTAAACTTACCCAAAATTTTAAGCCCAATAAAACCCAAATGAACTCAAGCCCACAAGTTTTTCTTCTCTTCTTTTTCCTTTCTTATTTCTTGGCCGGCTTTGCTTAACTCTTTCTTCCCTTTCTTTTTTTCTTCTCTTTCTCTTTCTCTCCTTTCTTTCTCTCGTTCTTTTTCTCTTTCTTTTCTTCTCCTTCCTCGCTGGTCTCCCTTCTCTTTTTTTTTTTCTTCTTTCTTTCCTTCTCCTTCTTGTTCCTAGCGCTGCCTCTCTCACTCCGGCGTCTTTCTCCTCTCTCTTTCCTCTCCCTTCCTTCTTCTTTTTTTTTCTTCCTTCGCAGGCCTCTCACGGCCGGCCAGATCTCACTCAACCAGATCTGGCCAAGCGGATCTCTCTCTCTTGCTTCCTGCCTTAGATCGACAAATCTAGACCCCCAAACTCTGCCTTTTTTTTTTTACTTTTTTGCTCTCTTTTTTTTTTGTGTTGTGGTTTTTTTTCTGTATTGATTTTTGTTTTTGATTGTGGCTAGGATAGAACGGTTGCTAGAAAAAGTTAGGGATTTTTTTTTATTTGTAGGATGCTATTGTTTGAAAAAGATGAGATTTTTTTTTTGAAACGTTTTCTCTCTGTTTTTTTTTTAATCTCCGTTTCTTCCAAAAATCCCCTTCAGCCTTAAATTTTTCAGGGTTCTTATAGAACCTAGTTGTCCAAACCTTTTGACAATCATGATCTTGGCAGCACTAATTTCGACTGCCAGAAGAGCATTGAATGCTCTGTATTTTGTTGACAATGGAGGCTAAGCGTGCTTTCAACTTTTTTCTTTTAATTTTGATTTTTGATTTTTTAAATTTTTATTTATTATTATTATTATTATTATTATTTTATTAAAAAGGGGTGTCTACACCCATCTGCAAAGATTGATTCCCATCAGCATTGGAAAATCTGGAAATCAAAGATACATTGACGGTATCATCGATGCATATGTTTTACCTGTTGACAGCTTCTGTGAACAAAGTTAGTTCATCAAGCTTCCCATGGACATCATAAATGTCATCAATGATGTAGATATATAAGAGAAAGAGGTTTTGTGAGCTCAACCCTTTGTTCTAACAAGCTTGGATTTGTGAGGGTAGTCATCGGCCACATGTACCACTTGATTGGTTGGTCTCTGGCAACATTTAACTCCTTAGCCAAACCGAGGTCTTTCCACTGTAGACACCTCTAAAATAAAAAATAATAATAAAATATAAAATATAAAATAAAATAATTAAAAAATTAAAAAAAAAAAAGAATAGAGGAATGGCTGGGCGTATGCCCAGCCATCCCTTCCCCAACCACCATGAGTAATGGGGCTCTGGCCACCAACTCTTTGGTGCCAAAACCCCATTACCGGATTGTCCAAATTTTTGGACAACCCCATTTTTAAAGGAAGAAAAACTTCAAAGAAGAAAAACACATTGATCTCTTGCAAAAAAATCCATCCACCAAAAAAACTGAAACACTCAAACAAAAAAAAACACAACGATTAACCCAAAAAAAAGCCACAATCAAACACAAAAAAAAACAAGAGCAAAAAGAAAAAAAAGAAAGAAGAGGGAGAGAGAAGAGGAGAAGAGTGCGACGTCAGCAGGGAGAAAGGAGAGAAAGAGAAGAAGAAAGAAAGAAAGGAGAAGCCAGCGGGGGAAAGAAATGAGAAGAAAGAAAAAAAAAAGAAGAAAGAGAAAAGAAAAAGAAAGAGAGAAGAAAGGGGGAGCGGCTAGGAGAGAAAGAAAGAAAGAAAGTGAAAGAAAGAGAGAAAGAAAAAGAAAAAAAAAAGAAAAAAAAAGGGAGAAAGGTTCAAACGGCATTGTGCTTTCTTTTTAAGGAAGAGAGATTTTTTTTTTTTTGGCTTTCAATAGCTCAATTAATTGAAAAGCTTGGTGGGCTGTACACAAATTGTTTGGATCATTGTTAGAATATAAATCAGGTAAAAATCTAATCTTTTTTTTTTATGAATGCATTATGAATTATGTTACTTGGGTTTGATCCAATTCATTAGATTGAATATGTAATTAGATGGCATAAAATTAAGCTAAATTATTTAGTATAGTGTCCTAAGATTTATTTTAGATAATATTTTAAAGTATAGTATTAATAGTAAAAAAAAGAGAGAGGTTTAAATAGAAGGAAATATTTATAGTATAAATATATTAGATACTTGTAAGTATAATAAAATATAATTATTATAAAATTACAATGATTATTTTGAGTGACCCGATGATAGAATTTCACTTAAAAAAAGGGCAAAGAGTTGCTTTTTTTTTTGTGGATTTCTTAGGTGCGGAGTTCGGAAGGATTTTCACCGAAGCGTGTGGATGAATCCAACTTCAGCACTCCAATACTCATTAACTCAAATAATCATTACTAAAATAATAATATATATTAAGAAAAATAAATCTACATAATATTACATTTAAATCTAGGTTAGTGTAGTTAGTTAATTAGCAAATAAATATCATTAAATAAATTTAAGTTAACCATTAATTTAATTAATTGTTTATTCGACAAGTTATATAATCAAGTTAAATGTTAATCAACAATGTTAGTTAAAAGATACGTATCTAAATAAAAAATAGAAAAAATAATAAAAAAAATAAATAAATAATCCATAAAAAATGACAAAATAAATATATAAATAAGGTGATAAATTATTGGATGAATTATGAACCGCTTAAATCAATAAACGCGATCATATAGGCATCATCATCTTATACTGTAATAGCATGCCACATTTATCTTGCAAATGGTGCGGGAATCCCGATGATGGGATTTCCCCGAGGAGCTTGTAGAGACGAGTTCTTTCAGAGATATCTCTAGGTGAGAAAAATTTTGAGATTTCACCAAAGCGTTGGGATGGTCTTCGAATGATTTTTCAATAAAAGATTACCGACTCCATTATTTAAAATAAACAAGTTATGACATCATTTTACGCTTGCATCATGTGCATACGTAAAATCAAATAAAAAAAACTCAGTCAGTCAATTTAATAAAAATTTAATTAATAAGTAAGAATTAAATTAAAAGTAGGTTATATTAAGATAACTTAAGATTAAATGGTACCGTTCGTGGAACGGGTGCCACGGAGGTGCTAACCCTTCTCCGTGCGTAACCGCACTCCCGAACCCATCTCTAAAAATGTGGACTAGTTCTCGTTCTTTCGACGAACCTAAAATTAATTTAGGACTTCGTCGATTAGAATCAGGTTAATAGGTGACCAATCACACCTATAGAAAAAAGATTGGTGGCGACTCCTAAACTATTTAATTTTAGCCCGCGTCTGGCGGACGGATTCTCGGACCCGCATGTCACGACATCCACCATCTGAAAATGACGTGAATAAAATGTAAATTAGAGGGATAAATATCTTGACCTGGACTTTAGAGCCAATGCAGTCATACAGGGAAAAATGCTGCCCTGGTTTGTTCCTGCTTTCACATTCAAGTTACTCGACTAACTTAAATAACGTTTGTTGAAACGTCAACAAACTCTTATATAATTATTTTTTAAAATGCTGCCCTGGTTTGTTCCTACTTTACATACTTTGTTGTTTCTGGACTGAAAAATCCCAATTCAAAGCTGAGACGAGTTTCCACGAGTGTCTACTGTAGAGGCTCCTATAACACAAGAAAAGAAACAAGCACGGGAAAAGCTGTATTAAGAAGCTTTCATTTTTAGAGATATCAACGGATAGAGTACCTTATAATTTCAAAGTACTCGAACCTTAACTTTATAAAAAATCAATTACTCTAATCGTATTAAATACTCGAATAATTTTAAAATTATTACTCTAACCTTATAATTATCCTAATTCGTTTAAAAATCTGATTAAATTAAAAAATTATTAAAATCTTCTTCATAGGTACTCAATAAAAAAATAAAAAAATATACTTTAAATAATTCAAGTTCAAGGATTTTTTATTAAAAAGAATTATACAAAAATTAAATATAAAAATAATAAAATTAATTAATTGATAAGATTTAATAAGAAGATCCATCAATAAGGTATGAACATCTGATTAAAAATAATATTTTACACACAAATTTTGATGGATAGTTATTAAATGATTAAAGTTGTTATTATGTAAATTATATAAAATTAATATGAAATTATTAATTATTGTTATGGAATGTGTAAAGGGTGGTTTTCTTGATGGGACGGTGTTGGGGTTCCCAGAAATTTGCGAGACAAGGTCGTCGTCAGATAATCATTGATAAATATTAGCACATGACACGATGATCATTGAAGTTTCCGAGAATGGCAATGACCAGACCTCATTCTGATGTACTCAGCATAGCAAGTATGGCTTCTCTCCCTATTTGGGTTGATTTGTTACCATTGCTATCAAGTATGTGTCACGATTGTGAATGGCTCATCCATATCGTACTATTTACAAAAAAATTTCAATACTAATACTCAAGCCCACGATACAAAGAGCAAAAAAACAAGAGTAAATATTTATAAATTAATTAATTTATTTATTTATAAAATAATTAATTTAATTCTTTACAACTTAAATAAATTATTAAAAATATATATGTAGTAATTTTATATATTTGAATATTATTTTTATCATGCTATTGTTTATTATTTTAAGCAATAAATTGGAAAGTAAAAAATTTATTTTAAAAAAATATAAATTTATTCAATTTTAAATTTTCATATATATAGATAATTTTGTAAATTTATATTACATTCTCAATAAAATATTCTCAAATCAAATACTGTAATATAATTTTCTCAACAATCACATTTTTTGAAATCATTACTTTCTCATTTAATCAAATGTTACAAAATTAACTTTGCAATAATCACATGTCCAATAATCATATTACTCGATAAGATCAAATATTGTTATAATTCTATCCACACCCATGAGTTCTAAGTCTTCGATACAATGAAAACAAATTCATACATGCAGATGGAAAACGTTGTCGGAAAGAAGAAAAAGAAACATGTTTATTCACGTAAAATGTCCGCGCATGGAATCCATCAGCATCGGACTCCTAATTTCGATCTCAAACACTAAACTACTTGTGTGGCGCATATAACACATGATATGTCTAGTCACAGACCGAATTTGTTTGGTGCCGTCATCTTGACCTTTGAAAAGAATCTCAAACCCCCCACTCGTTTCCCATATGCTACAGAGAATTATTCAGGTGTGTTTCATGTTTTGTTCTTAACCGATTGTCCTGCATCTGTCCTGATCTAGTCTGGACTAGCTCTGGCTACCGAACTTGTTGTACTAGTTGCGAAGTTAAAGTCGCGGTTGAGAATCAAATCAGATGTATCGATATCAAACAGAATAAATGAAAGTTACCTGCTGCTCACAGAATCCTGGGTCAAAAGCGTTAAAGATCAAAAATAGAAGTCTGAATAAATATCGACCAAAGATTGCAAGCTGACAAGTTACAGCCGTTGGTTTGAAAGCAAGTGGAGATATTTAGAGTCTGAATAAAAGCCATTGATTATTTTAAATTAAGAATATGTGTCCTAGCTTGATTGCTCCAACAACATTTATAATCTGAGGTATACATATATATCCCTTCCACAAACAATGTTTACAACTTGAATTGGTAACATATAGCTAAACTTTTAAAAAGTTTTACCTTTTTGGTAGTTACAAATAATTTTTGCATAAAATTTCCCAACTTGAAATTAATCTTCATCCACACAAAATATTGGTACATGTATATGTGACATGACAGAGTTGTTAAGCAGAACTCGTGCTTTTCACGGGTACACTTTCATAGAGTAGAGACCTCATGTACTCCTCCAGGCTCGGAAGGCATTGGTTTTCATCGTAACTATACATCAGAGGGACCATTCTCGCAATGTTTTGAGAAGCCCTGGCGAAAGGCAACGAAAATGGATTTCGAGAGAGGCATTCGTGGTTGAGCCGCTTCCAAGCATTTGAAATCATATGGGTGACATGTTTCCGAACAACTTCAACCTCAACGCCTTGGTGCTCCTTCATGTAGCACTCCACATAGGATCCGTCATTCCCATCCTGATTCTCATCCTACAATAAAATGTAACATGTTTTACAAACGAGAGTTAACACTTCGATTAATTGCATGTGGATTTCCAGTTGAGGTTCTACCTTGGCACTTCCCAAGTCATCCCAGAGTCGAAGGATTGTTGCAGTGGATGATATCATGCCAGGATTGTTGTCAATGAGTTCCACGTTTTTATTATTTAAGCCTTGGCCAAGGAGGATGTTAGGATAGTCTTGAATTGTGATTTAATTAGGATTGTTTAATTCTAATTAAATTAGTATACCTTATAAAATAGTCTTTAAATCTAGTTAGATTAGAATAACAATTCCTAATTTTATTAGGATAAGATTTCTAATTATATTAGGATAAGGTTATTGTATTTGATACTATAAAAGGACCCTATGCGTTAAAGAATAATAATCACCTAGATTTAGAGAGAGTGATTTAGGTGTACGTGGGATAAGGGTTTTGAGTTTGAGACTGTTCTTGTAATCCCCTGATTTTTCTCTTAGTGAATTTTTATCTGTTGCTGTGCCTGTGGATGTAGGTCATCAAAAGACCAAACCAAGTAAATTCTTGTGTTCTTGTGGATATATTTGATTTCTTTCTTTCTTTATTATATTGATTGGGTTAGATCTTGGACAATTCTTTAGAGACAATTCCACAATTTCCCAACAAACTGGTATCAGAGCTTCAAGGTCTTGGATCAATCTGAATCTCGCTATGGCAACTTCGTCGACCAAGTATGAGATTGAAAAGTTTAATGGAAGAAACGATTTCAGCCTGTGGCGTGTTAAGATGCGCGCATTGCTAGTGCAACAAGGACTGTTGAAGGCACTGAAGGGAAAAGAACATCTTCCCTCGAATTTATCTGATGGTGAGAAAGATGACCTTATGGAAAAAGCACATAGTGCTATTCTCCTTGCTTTGTCTGATGAGGTGCTAAGAGAAGTCACGGATGAAGAATCTGCTGCTGCAGTGTGGTTTAAACTCGAAAGTATTTATATGACCAAGTCCCTGACGAATCGGCTTTATATGAAGCAACGATTGTATACTCTCAAGATGAGTGAAGGTACGTCCGTTAATACCCACATTGATGAATTTAATAGAGTTATTCTTGATTTAAAGAATATCGATGTTAAAATTGAGGATGAGGACCTAGCCCTAATTCTTTTATGTTCTTTGCCTCCATCGTATGAAAATTTCGTGGATACTATGCTTTACGGCCGAGACACTCTCACTTTCGAGGATGTAAGGGCATCTTTAAATTCCAAGGAATTAAAGAAGAAAGTTGGTGGTATTCGGAATGAAAATCAAGCAGAAGGTTTGGTTGTAAATAGAGGTAGAGGTAAAGAGAAAGGCTTAGACAGAAAAGGTAAATCTAGAGCAAAAGGGAAAACTTGCTGGAATTGTGGTCAGAAAGGGCATTTTCGTCAAGACTGTATCAAATTCAAGGATGATGAAAAGTTTAATAAGTCTGAGAATACTGCAAACGTGGTTGGAGATGACTTTGATACTTTTGAGGAAACTGATAATGTTCTTGCAATTACTAATTGTAACCTGATGGATACATGGATCTTGGATTCGGCTTGTTGCTTTCATATATGTCCTAGGCGTGATTGGTTTACAACTTATCAATCTGTTAATATGGGCACTGTACAATTAGGAGATGATTTCTCTCTCTCAGTTGTTGGAATTGGCACAATTAGAATCAAGATGTTTGATGGTATGGTAAGAACACTTGAGGTAAAACATGTCCCTGACATGAAAAAGAATTTAATATCCTTGAGTTTGTTAGATAAGAAGGGCTACAAATATAGTGGCCAAGATGGTGTCTTGAATGTATCTAAAGGAGCCTTAACTATCATGAAGGGCAAGTTATCCGGTGACCTTTATTGTCTAGTGGGAAACACGGTCATTGAAACTGTTTCTGTGGTCTCATCTAATGATCCTGAAGATGATGTAACACGTTTATGGAATATGAGATTTGGTCATATGAGCGAGAGAGGGATTAGAAAACTAAGTAAGCATAGTTTGCTGTGTGGTCAAAAGAGTGGAAAGCTAGATTTCTGTGAGCAACATAGAGTGAAATTTAGCACTAAAACTCATCAAACCAGGGGTACAGTAAACTACATCTATTTAGATTTGTGGGATCCTTCTCCGGTGGTATCAAAAGGTGGATCATTATACATGTGGATCTTTATTGATGATTTTTCAAGAAAGGTGTGGACGTATCTTCTAAAGGCTATGAGTGAAGTGTTAACCACCTTTTTGCATTGGAAGGTATTGATCGAGAAGCAGACTAAGAAAAGGATCGAGAGCTTTCGAACAAACAAAGGTTTGAAATTTTGCAAAGGTGAGTTTGGTCTATTCTACAAGAATGAGAAAATCGTTAGACATCGCACTGTCGACAAAACACCATATCAAAACGATATTGTAGAATTGATGAAGAAAACACTTTTGGAGAGAGCAAAATACGTGTTCTCAAATGTTGGCCTAACCAAAGTATTTTGGACAGAAGCTATCAACAAGGCTTGTTACTTGGTAAATCGGTCTCCATCAACTGCAATTGAATTTAAGACTCCCAAGGAAGTTTGGTCTGGTAAGCCTGCTGATTATTTTATATTGAGAGTATTTGGTTGTCCTGTTCATGTTCATGTGAGTGATGGTAAACTTGAGTTGAGGGCGACAGAGTGCATATTCCTAGGCTATGCATATGGGGTGAAGGGTTATTGGTTGTGGTGTACTGATTGTAAGTTCCCCAAGTTTATGGTGAGTCGGGATGTTACCTTTGACAAGTCTGCATTACTTTGTGGGATAAAGTCTAGAATTGCAAACACATCAGACCAAGAAGTTGGCAAGCAGGTGGAGCTTGAAATCAATGCTCTTGTGACAGTGCGAGATGATAGTGAAATCCAGAAAGAATTGCAAGAGGTACAAGAATTGGTATCTCAACGAAGCATTACTTGTATTGATGGTGATTTTGATTCTTATGTTTTATTTGTGGAAGTAGAGATTGAAGAGCCTTACTTTTATCATGAGAAAATTATATATGTCGAGTCTTCTAAGAAGATTGAGTCTCTACACTGGGATCAAACATGGGAGCTTGTGAAAACACCTAAAGTTACTATTGAAGTTGGCTTAGTGTGTGAAGGAGGTGCAAACATTAGTCGTAATGTGGTTGGCTTCTCCAAATCAGATTTTGCTGGTGATCTAGATAGTAGAAGATCTCAAACGGGGTATGTGTTCACTCTCTCAGGATCTGCAATCAGTTGGAAAGCAGTTCTTCAATCAACCTTTGCTTTGTCTACAACTGAAGCTGAATATATGGCTGTGACCGAGGCAGTGAAGGAGGCTTTGTGGCTTAAAGGCTTGGTTAGTGATCTTGGTTTTGAACAAACACAAACAGTTGTGTTTTGTGATAGTCAAAGTGCTATACATTTGACTAAAAATCAGATGTTTCATGAGAGAACCAAACACATCCAAGTCAAGTGTAACTTCGTTCGAGAGATTATTTCTAAAGGTGAGATTGTAGTAAAGAAAATAGCTACAGATGAAAATCCGGCAGATATGCTAACTAAGTCAGTTTCTGGGATAAAGTTCAAGCATTGCTTGGACTTGATCGGTGTTCGTAGTGCTTGAGGCCCATTGGGGCAGTGGCGGTGTCGACAGAGATTGGTTCGTAAGGTGGAGCTTGGTGAATTCAAGCCTAAGGTGGAGAATTGTTAGGATAGTCTTGAATTGTGATTTAATTAGGATTGTTTAATTCTAATTAAATTAGTATACCTTATAAATAGTCTTTAAATCTAGTTAGATTAGAATAACAATTTCTAATTCTATTAGGATAAGATTCCTAATTAAATTAGGATAAGGTTATTGTATTTGATACTATAAAAGGACCCTATGGGTTAAAGAATAATTATCACCTAGATTTAGAGAGAGTGATTTAGGTGTACGTGGGATAAGGGTTATGAGTTTGAGACTGTTCTTGTAATCTCCTGATTTTTCTCTTAGTGAATTTTTCTCTGTTGTTGTGCCCGTGGACGTAGGTCATCAAAAGACCGAACCACGTAAATTCTTGTGTTCTTGTGGGTGTGCTTGATTTCTTTCTTTCTTTATTCTATTGATTGGGTTAGATCTTGGGCAATTCTTTAGAGACAATTCCGCAATTTCCCAACAAACTGGTATCAGAGCTTCAAGGTCTTGGATCAATCTGAATCTCGCTATGGCAACTTCGTCGACCAAGTATGAGATTGAAAAGTTTAATGGAAGAAACGATTTCAGCCTGTGGCGTGTTAAGATGCGCGCATTGCTAGTGCAACAAGGACTGTTGAAGGCACTGAAGGGAAAAGAGCATCTTCCCTCGAATTTATCTGATGGTGAGAAAGATGACCTTATGGAAAAAGCACATAGTGCTATTCTCCTTGCTTTGTCTGATGAGGTGCTAAGAGAAGTCACGGATGAAGAATCTGCTGCTGCAGTGTGGTTTAAACTCGAAAGTATTTATATGACCAAGTCCCTGACGAATCGGCTTTATATGAAGCAACGATTGTATACTCTCAAGATGAGTGAAGGTACGTCCGTTAATACCCACATTGATGAATTTAATAGAGTTATTCTTGATTTAAAGAATATCGATGTTAAAATTGAGGATGAGGACCTAGCCCTAATTCTTTTATGTTCTTTGCCTCCATCGTATGAAAATTTCGTGGATACTATGCTTTACGGCCGAGACACTCTCACTTTCGAGGATGTAAGGGCATCTTTAAATTCCAAGGAATTAAAGAAGAAAGTTGGTGGTATTCGGAATGAAAATCAAGCAGAAGGTTTGGTTGTAAATAGAGGTAGAGGTAAAGAGAAAGGCTTAGACAGAAAAGGTAAATCTAGAGCAAAAGGGAAAACTTGCTGGAATTGTGGTCAGAAAGGGCATTTTCGTCAAGACTGTATCAAATTCAAGGATGATGAAAAGTTTAATAAGTCTGAGAATACTGCAAACGTGGTTGGAGATGACTTTGATACTTTTGAGGAAACTGATAATGTTCTTGCAATTACTAATTGTAACCTGATGGATACATGGATCTTGGATTCGGCTTGTTGCTTTCATATATGTCCTAGGCGTGATTGGTTTACAACTTATCAATCTGTTAATATGGGCACTGTACAATTAGGAGATGATTTCTCTCTCTCAGTTGTTGGAATTGGCACAATTAGAATCAAGATGTTTGATGGTATGGTAAGAACACTTGAGGTAAAACATGTCCCTGACATGAAAAAGAATTTAATATCCTTGAGTTTGTTAGATAAGAAGGGCTACAAATATAGTGGCCAAGATGGTGTCTTGAATGTATCTAAAGGAGCCTTAACTATCATGAAGGGCAAGTTATCCGGTGACCTTTATTGTCTAGTGGGAAACACGGTCATTGAAACTGTTTCTGTGGTCTCATCTAATGATCCTGAAGATGATGTAACACGTTTATGGAATATGAGATTTGGTCATATGAGCGAGAGAGGGATTAGAAAACTAAGTAAGCATAGTTTGCTGTGTGGTCAAAAGAGTGGAAAGCTAGATTTCTGTGAGCAACATAGAGTGAAATTTAGCACTAAAACTCATCAAACCAGGGGTACAGTAAACTACATCTATTTAGATTTGTGGGATCCTTCTCCGGTGGTATCAAAAGGTGGATCATTATACATGTGGATCTTTATTGATGATTTTTCAAGAAAGGTGTGGACGTATCTTCTAAAGGCTATGAGTGAAGTGTTAACCACCTTTTTGCATTGGAAGGTATTGATCGAGAAGCAGACTAAGAAAAGGATCGAGAGCTTTCGAACAAACAAAGGTTTGAAATTTTGCAAAGGTGAGTTTGGTCTATTCTACAAGAATGAGAAAATCGTTAGACATCGCACTGTCGACAAAACACCATATCAAAACGATATTGTAGAATTGATGAAGAAAACACTTTTGGAGAGAGCAAAATACGTGTTCTCAAATGTTGGCCTAACCAAAGTATTTTGGACAGAAGCTATCAACAAGGCTTGTTACTTGGTAAATCGGTCTCCATCAACTGCAATTGAATTTAAGACTCCCAAGGAAGTTTGGTCTGGTAAGCCTGCTGATTATTTTATATTGAGAGTATTTGGTTGTCCTGTTCATGTTCATGTGAGTGATGGTAAACTTGAGTTGAGGGCGACAGAGTGCATATTCCTAGGCTATGCATATGGGGTGAAGGGTTATTGGTTGTGGTGTACTGATTGTAAGTTCCCCAAGTTTATGGTGAGTCGGGATGTTACCTTTGACAAGTCTGCATTACTTTGTGGGATAAAGTCTAGAATTGCAAACACATCAGACCAAGAAGTTGGCAAGCAGGTGGAGCTTGAAATCAATGCTCTTGTGACAGTGCGAGATGATAGTGAAATCCAGAAAGAATTGCAAGAGGTACAAGAATTGGTATCTCAACGAAGCATTACTTGTATTGATGGTGATTTTGATTCTTATGTTTTATTTGTGGAAGTAGAGATTGAAGAGCCTTACTTTTATCATGAGAAAATTATATATGTCGAGTCTTCTAAGAAGATTGAGTCTCTACACTGGGATCAAACATGGGAGCTTGTGAAAACACCTAAAGTTACTATTGAAGTTGGCTTAGTGTGTGAAGGAGGTGCAAACATTAGTCGTAATGTGGTTGGCTTCTCCAAATCAGATTTTGCTGGTGATCTAGATAGTAGAAGATCTCAAACGGGGTATGTGTTCACTCTCTCAGGATCTGCAATCAGTTGGAAAGCAGTTCTTCAATCAACCTTTGCTTTGTCTACAACTGAAGCTGAATATATGGCTGTGACCGAGGCAGTGAAGGAGGCTTTGTGGCTTAAAGGCTTGGTTAGTGATCTTGGTTTTGAACAAACACAAACAGTTGTGTTTTGTGATAGTCAAAGTGCTATACATTTGACTAAAAATCAGATGTTTCATGAGAGAACCAAACACATCCAAGTCAAGTGTAACTTCGTTCGAGAGATTATTTCTAAAGGTGAGATTGTAGTAAAGAAAATAGCTACAGATGAAAATCCGGCAGATATGCTAACTAAGTCAGTTTCTGGGATAAAGTTCAAGCATTGCTTGGACTTGATCGGTGTTCGTAGTGCTTGAGGCCCATTGGGGCAGTGGCGGTGTCGACAGAGATTGGTTCGTAAGGTGGAGCTTGGTGAATTCAAGCCTAAGGTGGATAATTGTTAGGATAGTCTTGAATTGTGATTTAATTAGGATTGTTTAATTCTAATTAAATTAGTATACCTTATAAATAGTCTTTAAATCTAGTTAGATTAGAATAACAATTTCTAATTCTATTAGGATAAGATTCCTAATTAAATTAGGATAAGGTTATTGTATTTGATACTATAAAAGGACCCTATGGGTTAAAGAATAATTATCACCTAGATTTAGAGAGAGTGATTTAGGTGTACGTGGGATAAGGGTTATGAGTTTGAGACTGTTCTTGTAATCTCCTGATTTTTCTCTTAGTGAATTTTTCTCTGTTGTTGTGCCCGTGGACGTAGGTCATCAAAAGACCGAACCACGTAAATTCTTGTGTTCTTGTGGGTGTGCTTGATTTCTTTCTTTCTTTATTCTATTGATTGGGTTAGATCTTGGGCAATTCTTTAGAGACAATTCCGCAATTTCCCAACAAACTGGTATCAGAGCTTCAAGGTCTTGGATCAATCTGAATCTCGCTATGGCAACTTCGTCGACCAAGTATGAGATTGAAAAGTTTAATGGAAGAAACGATTTCAGCCTGTGGCGTGTTAAGATGCGCGCATTGCTAGTGCAACAAGGACTGTTGAAGGCACTGAAGGGAAAAGAGCATCTTCCCTCGAATTTATCTGATGGTGAGAAAGATGACCTTATGGAAAAAGCACATAGTGCTATTCTCCTTGCTTTGTCTGATGAGGTGCTAAGAGAAGTCACGGATGAAGAATCTGCTGCTGCAGTGTGGTTTAAACTCGAAAGTATTTATATGACCAAGTCCCTGACGAATCGGCTTTATATGAAGCAACGATTGTATACTCTCAAGATGAGTGAAGGTACGTCCGTTAATACCCACATTGATGAATTTAATAGAGTTATTCTTGATTTAAAGAATATCGATGTTAAAATTGAGGATGAGGACCTAGCCCTAATTCTTTTATGTTCTTTGCCTCCATCGTATGAAAATTTCGTGGATACTATGCTTTACGGCCGAGACACTCTCACTTTCGAGGATGTAAGGGCATCTTTAAATTCCAAGGAATTAAAGAAGAAAGTTGGTGGTATTCGGAATGAAAATCAAGCAGAAGGTTTGGTTGTAAATAGAGGTAGAGGTAAAGAGAAAGGCTTAGACAGAAAAGGTAAATCTAGAGCAAAAGGGAAAACTTGCTGGAATTGTGGTCAGAAAGGGCATTTTCGTCAAGACTGTATCAAATTCAAGGATGATGAAAAGTTTAATAAGTCTGAGAATACTGCAAACGTGGTTGGAGATGACTTTGATACTTTTGAGGAAACTGATAATGTTCTTGCAATTACTAATTGTAACCTGATGGATACATGGATCTTGGATTCGGCTTGTTGCTTTCATATATGTCCTAGGCGTGATTGGTTTACAACTTATCAATCTGTTAATATGGGCACTGTACAATTAGGAGATGATTTCTCTCTCTCAGTTGTTGGAATTGGCACAATTAGAATCAAGATGTTTGATGGTATGGTAAGAACACTTGAGGTAAAACATGTCCCTGACATGAAAAAGAATTTAATATCCTTGAGTTTGTTAGATAAGAAGGGCTACAAATATAGTGGCCAAGATGGTGTCTTGAATGTATCTAAAGGAGCCTTAACTATCATGAAGGGCAAGTTATCCGGTGACCTTTATTGTCTAGTGGGAAACACGGTCATTGAAACTGTTTCTGTGGTCTCATCTAATGATCCTGAAGATGATGTAACACGTTTATGGAATATGAGATTTGGTCATATGAGCGAGAGAGGGATTAGAAAACTAAGTAAGCATAGTTTGCTGTGTGGTCAAAAGAGTGGAAAGCTAGATTTCTGTGAGCAACGTAGAGTGAAATTTAGCACTAAAACTCATCAAACCAGGGGTACAGTAAACTACATCTATTTAGATTTGTGGGATCCTTCTCCGGTGGTATCAAAAGGTGGATCATTATACATGTGGATCTTTATTGATGATTTTTCAAGAAAGGTGTGGACGTATCTTCTAAAGGCTATGAGTGAAGTGTTAACCACCTTTTTGCATTGGAAGGTATTGATCGAGAAGCAGACTAAGAAAAGGATCGAGAGCTTTCGAACAAACAAAGGTTTGAAATTTTGCAAAGGTGAGTTTGGTCTATTCTACAAGAATGAGAAAATCGTTAGACATCGCACTGTCGACAAAACACCATATCAAAACGATATTGTAGAATTGATGAAGAAAACACTTTTGGAGAGAGCAAAATACGTGTTCTCAAATGTTGGCCTAACCAAAGTATTTTGGACAGAAGCTATCAACAAGGCTTGTTACTTGGTAAATCGGTCTCCATCAACTGCAATTGAATTTAAGACTCCCAAGGAAGTTTGGTCTGGTAAGCCTGCTGATTATTTTATATTGAGAGTATTTGGTTGTCCTGTTCATGTTCATGTGAGTGATGGTAAACTTGAGTTGAGGGCGACAGAGTGCATATTCCTAGGCTATGCATATGGGGTGAAGGGTTATTGGTTGTGGTGTACTGATTGTAAGTTCCCCAAGTTTATGGTGAGTCGGGATGTTACCTTTGACAAGTCTGCATTACTTTGTGGGATAAAGTCTAGAATTGCAAACACATCAGACCAAGAAGTTGGCAAGCAGGTGGAGCTTGAAATCAATGCTCTTGTGACAGTGCGAGATGATAGTGAAATCCAGAAAGAATTGCAAGAGGTACAAGAATTGGTATCTCAACGAAGCATTACTTGTATTGATGGTGATTTTGATTCTTATGTTTTATTTGTGGAAGTAGAGATTGAAGAGCCTTACTTTTATCATGAGAAAATTATATATGTCGAGTCTTCTAAGAAGATTGAGTCTCTACACTGGGATCAAACATGGGAGCTTGTGAAAACACCTAAAGTTACTATTGAAGTTGGCTTAGTGTGTGAAGGAGGTGCAAACATTAGTCGTAATGTGGTTGGCTTCTCCAAATCAGATTTTGCTGGTGATCTAGATAGTAGAAGATCTCAAACGGGGTATGTGTTCACTCTCTCAGGATCTGCAATCAGTTGGAAAGCAGTTCTTCAATCAACCTTTGCTTTGTCTACAACTGAAGCTGAATATATGGCTGTGACCGAGGCAGTGAAGGAGGCTTTGTGGCTTAAAGGCTTGGTTAGTGATCTTGGTTTTGAACAAACACAAACAGTTGTGTTTTGTGATAGTCAAAGTGCTATACATTTGACTAAAAATCAGATGTTTCATGAGAGAACCAAACACATCCAAGTCAAGTGTAACTTCGTTCGAGAGATTATTTCTAAAGGTGAGATTGTAGTAAAGAAAATAGCTACAGCTGAAAATCCAACAAATATGTTGATTAAGTCAGTTTCTGGGATAAAGTTCAAGCATTGCTTGGACTTGATCGGCGTTCGTAGTGCTTGAGGCCCATTGGGGCAGTGGCGGTGTCGACAGAGATTGGTTCGTAAGGTGGAGCTTGGTGAATTCAAGCCTAAGGTGGAGATTTGTTAGGATAGTCTTGAATTGTGATTTAATTAGGTTTGTTTAATTCTAATTAAATTAGTATACCTTATAAAATAGTCTTTAAATCTAGTTATATTAAAATAACAATTCCTAATTCTATTAGGATAAGATTCCTAATTATATTAGGATAAGGGTATTGTATTTGATACTATAAAAAGACCCTATGGGTTAAAAAATAATAATAACCTAGATTTAGATAGAGTGATTTAGGTGTACGTGGGATAAGGGCTATGAGTTTGAGACTGTTCTTGTAATCTCCTGATTTTTCTTTTAGTGAATTTTTCTCTGTTGCTGTACTCGTGGACGTAGGTCATCAAAAAACCGAACCACGTAAATTCTTGTGTTATTGTGAGTGTGCTTGATTTTTTCTTTTTTTATTCTATTGATTGGGTTAGATCTTGAGCAATTCTTTAGAGACAATTTCACAATTTCCCAACAGAGGAAGAAGATGTGAACCAGGATCATATGTACTCCTGAGCTAGTGATGCCATTCTCCAAGTACTCCTTCGCCTTTTGTAGCTTCCCTGAAGCAAACCATCGTGCTTCTACCAAAACTGCTCTGCACAAAGTGGCCCACTGCAATATATACCAAACACCCACTATTTAATTCTAATTTTTTTTTTTAGGATTAACTTCTTACCATGTACTGCTTTTGTAGAACTTCGTCAATCTCATACTGAAGATGGTGGTCGATGCCTAGGCGCCGGATTCTATGCTGGAATGCAAGGACAAGTAACGTATTCTACTAGCCAACGTGATAATCAAGACTTGATATTCTTAAAAATATTGCATGACTTTCATCGAAATACAGCGTATCAATACCTAAGGGTTCTTCTTCTTAGCATGTTTCCAATAATGTTAGGCTGAAAAAGGTATTGATTTGTACTATACCATGACAAAATCAGGGGCGGAGCTAAAACATTTTTAAGGGGGATAAACCAAAAAAAAAAACACTTAACATTTAAAGAAAATTTTATATATCATTCAATTCTCACACACAATATATGCATGTTCACTTATACAGCTAAAAGAATAAATACCACACCATAAACTCTTATATAATTATATTATTTGGATGAAAAATAAATAACTAAATGTTTAAATCAATAAATTTTTAAATGACATCTTCTTTTAAGAGTAAAAAAAAAAACTAATATAGATAATAACATTCAAAATGGAGGGTCAAATTACCTTCCGTCCATTGCAGTGGATTAGCAGTGGGTGGTTCTTCACATTTGGTATGGAAAAAGACAAGTAAGCCAAGATGATTAATAAGAGAATTAAAAGATGCAAGTAAAAGGTTTTTAAATATCAAAGAATACTTTGAATACTTTTCAAATTGTTTCCTCTGGAATATTTACAAAAGGTTCCTGTACAACGGATTAATCATCAATTTCAAGAATTCATTGCTCTTGGCAAACAATTTTTAGGCTGATACCACATCAACATGAAGCCAAGCATTGTCAATAAAAATAATCCCTTTTCTATACTAGGAGTGAAAGGGGGCATGGTGATTTTTCAAACATAAATATATTTAAAAAAATCCAAAAAGGGAAAGACTCAATAAAAAAAGAAAAAAACCTGATTGGACGACGAATAGCTTCAATTTCAAAGCGTTTGGAGAGATTAGCAGTAAAAGGAAACCTTCGCTTGTGAACAAGACTCAAGGACGGCTTTGTGTGTTCAGTCGAAATAAGTAGCTTCCTTGAGGAAGCTTTCTTGCAAAGGATTCTATTTGCTATTAGTCTATTGGGTTCTTTCAATTGCTGATTAGAATATTGAGTTTACAATAAACTTAGATTTATTTATACTTATTGGGTTTGGGTTAGTAGATTTATTTTTATTTTTTAAAATTTGATAGGATTAGTATATTAGGTTAGAATTTATATGCTGATTTCAATTACTAAGTACAAGTTTTACAAAATTTAAGAATGGATCAAGATTACATTATAAACTGAAATTGCACTGAGTTAAGAGAACGACTGCAGGAGAGTTACATACTTGTTCTTGTTTATCTTGTATCATCGATTTCCATTTCCTTAAGACATTTTTACTTGTTTGAAGCTCATTTGCTTTTGATGATGTCTCATTAAGACAATTTTAGCCTACTGGTATCATTTTCACGATGGCTTTGTCCACTCTGTACTGTATTTATGTTACTGTATCTTTGGCATGAAACACATGTTTTAAGATACCATCAACAATCATTTTTCCCAAAAGCCATGGATGACAGATATGAGCTGTATAAGTTTGGATTGGATCTTTCCCTTAATTTCTGTGTCCAATTGTTTGTGTTTTTAAAAAGAATTCAACATACCAGCCGACAAATTTGAAACACGATTAAAGCGTTAAGTACTAAAAGGTCGAATAGGTCAAAGTATCCAATCAGATTAGATATGGATAAACGTTTCGAATACTGTGAAACAAATTCATATATGTGGATGGAAAACGTTGTAGGAAAGAAGACAAAGACGTATGTTTGTTGATGTAAAATGTCCGATTATGGAATCCAGCAGCATCAAACTTCTAATTTCGATTCCAAGCAGAACCCCACACTCATTTCCTATATGCTATAGAGAATTATTCAAGTGTATTTCATGTTTTGTTTTTATCAGATTGTCCTGCACTTGCCCTAGTCTAGTCTGGACTAGCTCTGCCTACATAGCTTGTTGTACTAGAGGTTGAGAAGAAATGAAATGAAATGAAAGTTATCCAAATGAATGAAGATTAATTAAAAGTCCCAGTAAATATCGACGAAAGACTGAAAGCTGACAAGTCACAACCGTTGGATTTAGATCTTTCCATCACATTCACATGCCAAAATTCGTAAAAATCATTAGTTACATTCATGATGCTCATGCCAGAAATCAAGAATACGTACGTTGCCTAGCTTGCTTGAAGAACATTTATAATCATTTATAAATAAGGGGAAGAAAAAAACAACTTATAGGTATACACCTGTAAAAGAAAAAAGAGTGAATTAAATTAGCCATGGAATCTATAGAAATTATTCTTTTTTAAAATTAATTTATCCATGTTTCATGTTTGCTTATAACATGTTCGTAAGTCCAGCTTCAATCATTTGCCAAATACTGCAAATGTTAATTGCTTTCGGTTTCGGTTCTCCTTAGGCACATCTTTGGAAATTGCCAATGGCTCTATCAAACTAGTATGAATAATTAAAGTAACGAGTAAAGGCTCAGAGTATTAAAATCCAATTAAAACTCAAATCAAATCACCAAATACTATCCAAAATTGAACCCTAATAATATAGTACTATCCACTAATTACTCAAATTCATTAAATGTCCGATTATATAACTCAAATAATAACTTAAATAACTAAAAATCATATGAAACAATTAATTTTATATGTATTGTTAATTAAAAAAATTAGTTAAGATGGCAAAGATTATGTTGAAGGCTAAGGAGGGTAAAGGTTTATATTTTACAAATTACAAATTAGATATATATATATATATATATATATATATATATATATATATATGTATGTATAATTGGATTTGAGTTTACAGTATCTTGAGAGTGAGAGTGATATACAAACCTACCCGAATTCGCCCAATAACCAAATATGAGATACTCAAATCTTATGTTATCGGATTGAGTATCAGTGGATATTTTTATAACAATAATCCATTTAAATCCCTAGACCTAATTGATTACATTCAAGATGCACATGGTAAAAATTAAGAATATGTGGCTTTAACTTGATTACTTGAAGAAACTTTTAAAAGTTTCTATTAAATACACCTTTTTGGTAGTTACAAATAGACTAAATGCTCAATTTAAGGTTAAAATTTTTAAATTTTTATTAATTTAGAGTCAAATGTTTTAATTGTAATAATTAACGATCAAATGTTTGCAGTTTCTTACTAATTAAGGACTAAAGAAGGAGGTGTCTGGCACATGTAAGATATGTGCATGACATGGACACTGCTTGGATTTTTGCCTCTTACGTGGCAAGTGAATTAGATTTTTGGCAAATGACGTCGTATTGTTCAGGCAAAAACGACTCTATTTGCCCCTATTTGGTTACTTCCATCAGTTAAAATTTCCCATCATTTTAGTTTTCCCACCATCGACCCAAATTACCCACACACTTCTTCCTCTCCTCTCTAATCCACCTTTTCTCTCTTATTGTTTTCCCTTTCCATAGTCTCACCATCCAACTAGATGTCTCTCGTGGTCAACTTATCAAGCGTCACCTGTTTGTGGGTTCCCATCGCTGTCATCTTGTCGTCGTTTGCTAAACTAAAAATAGTTAGGATAATTTTGTTAGAAAGTTTTTTTCTATCAAGTTAAAACGGTTCAAATTATAACGTGGCCTGTAACAATTTTTTTATAATAACGTGTAACAATTAAATTTTTCAACATGTTGTATAACAACTAAATTTTTAACATGACGTGTAACAACTATATTTTTCAATAGGACATGTAATAACTAAATTTCAACATGGAGTCTAACAACTACATTTTTCAACATAACATGTAAACTAAATTTTTAAAATGACGTGTAACAACTAAATTTTTCAACATGATATGTAATAACTAAATTTTGAACATGACGTGTAACAACTAAATTTTAAAATATGACATATAACATTACATTTTTCAAAACTGCCATATTATCAACTCACGCGATTTTCTGTCGCGTATGATACACGTTCTATCTACCTATCAATTTAACCTTTAGTTATAAGAAATGGAAAATATTTGGTCTTTTATTATTACAATTGAAATGTTTGGCTATTAATGAAAAAATGTTCAAATGTTTAGCCCCAATTTGAGCATTTAGCTATTGCAAATAATGTTTGAATATAATTTTCTGAACTTGAAATTAATCATGATCCAGAGAAAATATATGTGGCATGAAGAGCTAGGAGTTTCCAAGATAGAGTTGTTAGGCAAAGGTCGTGTTCATTCATAAAAGAGTTTTCATGGGTACACTTTCGAACAGTAGGCACTCCATGTACTCTTCCAGGCTCGGAAGGCATTGGTTTTCATTGTAACTATACATCAGAGGTACCATTCTGGCAATGTTTAGAGAAGCCCTGGCGAAAGGCAACGAAAATGAATTTTGAGAGAGGCATTTGTGGTTGAGGCGCTTCCAAGCGTTTGAAATCATATGGGTAACATGTTTCCGGACACTTTCAACCTCAACGCCTTGGTGCTCCTTCATGTAGCAATCAACATAGGATCCATCGTTCCCATCCTGATTCTCATCCTACAATAAAATGTAACATGTTTAACAAACGAGAGTTGACACTTTGATTAATTGCATGTGGATTTCCAGTTGAGGTTCTACCTTGGCACTTCCCAAGTCATCCCAGAGTCGAAGGATTGTTGCAGTGGATGATATCATGCCAGGATTGTTGTCAATGAGTTCCACATGCTGATTATTTAAGCCTTGGCCAAGGAGGAAGAAGATGTGAACCAGGACTATATGTACTCCTGAGCTAGTGATCCCATTCTCCAAGTACTCCTTCGCCTTTGGCAACTTCCCTGAAGCAAACCATCGTGCTTCTACCAAAAATGCTCTGCACAAAGTGGCCCACTGCAATACATACCCAACTTTATTATAAGTTATAAAGGTATAAAGGAGAATTTTTCACCCAAAAAGATATGCATGCCATGGATATTAGAAAAAATTCATTTTAGGATTAACTTTTTACTTTTTCAAGTGACAAAATCATATTAAAACTTGATTATAATATACAATATGCTTTTCAGATCAAGATGGCCTTTTCTGGTGGCCTTTTTTAGCATCATAATTAAAGAAATAAACATTTTGTTTCCTTGGATTAACTAGCTCTAGAATTAATCAAACCCCACATACCGCCTTCCTTAAGGAATTGACAGGGTTCCACCCGTGCTCCTTATACACCTTGTGGCTAATTTCATCAGTGATATCATCAAGAGCTTTGAAGCAAATTTGCATGTAATCTGGTAATCGATCAGTAGAACCGTAATCCCATCTATATGCAAGTTAATTATGAAAGAATTTGTGAGTTTGATGCTACTAAAAAAGAAAAAATTGTATGTGCTTGATAGTTATGGTAATTCTGATGCATTACCTATCGACGGCTTGCGTGAAGAGAGTGAGTTCATCTAGTGTCCCATAAACATCGAAAATATCATCGATGATGTAGATTAAGGAAATGGGTTTTGTCAGATCAATCCGTTGCTCTGACAAGTTTGGATTAGTCAGGGAAGCCATGGACCAAATGTACCATTTCAGTGGTTGGTCTCTTGCAAACTCCAACTCCTTGGCTAAACCCAGGTCCTTCCACCAACTAAACAATTCATCAACCATACAAGTAAATTAGAGTTGGGGGATAAAAAAAGAGCTAGAAAGGCTTTTGGTTTGTGTTGATTCTAATATAAATCTTACTTGGAAATGCGAACAACTTCTTCCTGATGTAAAGATTGGACTATATTGAAATCCATTTTAGCTAGTTCTTGGAGGACATTTATCCAACCATTTGTGCCTTGGACATTAGTTAGCAAGTTTCTGGCTGTGAATCTTGATAGGCTTTTATGATAAGGTTGGTCCAGTGTAGTTTTTATAACTCTTTCAGAGAACCGGTCCAGTTCTCTACTTTGCCATGTTTTCAAGGCCTGGGAACTGAATTCTTTGGCTCTATCAAGAATATCTTCTCCCTCTACGGCTAGTTGTGAAGCTTCATACAGTTCCATCAATCCTTTGATGTCCCTTCGTAGTTCATTTCTGAAACTGCCCTCCCTGTCCTTGAACCTGTCAAACACTCCTGCTTCAAAACCATTTCCATTAGTTACTTAACAGAACAGAATACTCTCTTTAGTCTAAGTAAAACAGGCTCGGATTTGGCACTTCTGCACACACCTGCTGGGACAAAGTAACCTTCTTGTCTAAGTAGTCGAAAGCGAAGGGCAACCTCATGAAGATCATAGTCATGAACCCCATTAGTGCAAGACAGCATGTACTGCTTTTGCAGAACTTCATCAATCTCATACTGAAAATGGTGGTCGATGCCTAGGCGCTGGATCGCATCAATCATGACCAAACCTTGTGATGGATCTTCTCCCACTTCTCTGAATACACGCTTAAATGTCTCCAACTTGTTCGCGTGTTCAATGCGAAATTCATCCTGCAAGATTTACAGAGTTGGCTAAAGCTTGCGAATGAAAAAGAAACAGTACAAGGGAAAGAACATAACGACAAACTCACGGTAATGGTAGGGTGTCCACTTCGATGACCAAAGTGTTCAGGGGGTGTAGAAACAATTCTGTGATCTCTAGCGATGGAACATCTAGGATTCATAGGCAATGAAGCAGGACCAACAAGGTTAGAATTGTGCAATAGTGAAGCTTTGTTACTAGCAATTGGAGCAATGGGGAATGAGAAAGAAACATTGGAAAACAACGCCATGGAGAGTATTTCTTGAATAGTTGATGCATGGTAGGAAAAGCAAAGGTGTCTATTTATAGGATTCCATGCTGGAATGCAACTACTAGCAATGTATCCACTAACCAACGTGACAATCAAGAATTAAAATTCTTAAAACTATTATATCAATTCACAGGATTTTTTCTTTTTCGCATGTTTTCAATAATGTCAAGTTCAAAAAGGTACTAATTTGCACTACACCATGACAAAACTAAGGGCAGTGCTAGAGTATTTTTAAGAGGGCAAACAAAAAAGTCAGTAAGAACTTTTTATATGATCAAATTTTTACACATGATATATATATGTTCACTTATGCAAATTAAAAGAATAAATACTATACCATAAACTTTTATATAATTATATTATTTGAATGAAAAATAAATTATTAAATGTTGAAATCAATAAATTTTTAAATCACATATTTTGTTGAGAGTAAAAGAAAAAAAAACTAATATAGATAATAACATTCACAATAGAGAGTCAAATTACCTTACCTCGATTGCAGAAGATGATTTTTTACATCTGGTACGGAATCAGACAAGAATATAAACCAAGATGATAAAAAAAAAACCAAAAGATATAAGTAAAAGGTTTATTAATATCAAAAAAATCTTTCAATGCTTTCCGAATTCTGTCCTTTGTAATGTTTACAAAAAGTTCCTATACAAAGTAATGATCATCAATTTCAAGAATTCATTGCTGTTTGTCAAACAATGTTTAATTAGGCTAATATCACATCAACATGAAGCCAAGCATTGCCCATATAATTGAATCAATAATTGAAGATTTTTGTTTTGTAGGGAAGACTATCTGATGACATGAGTGGAGAGGTTGATATAGTTTTGCTTTAGAGACCGAGACGAAGCTTTCGCTGTTGAGACTCGACCAGTCATGTCATCACATATCTGACGTGAAGGTTGGTTATCTCCATCTGCAATGCCACAACAACGTGGTCGTACCGTTCCTCTCTCTCTTTGGTTGCCCTTTTTCTTTGCAGTGAGATTAGAGATGTGTCGTGACGTGCGGGTCCGGGAACCCGTCCACCAGACGCGGGCAAAAATTAAATATGTGTAGGTGTGGGAGTCGCCACCAATCATGTTTATCTAAGGTGTGATTGGTCACCTATTAACCCGATTCTTAATCGACGAAGTTCTAAATTAATTTTAGGTCCGTCGAAAGAACGAGAACTGGTCCACGTTTTTTAGAGATGGGTTCGGGAATGCGGTTACGCACGGAGAAGGATTAGCACCTCCGTGACGCCCGTTCTACGAACGGTACCATTTAATCTTAAGTTATCTTAATATAGCCTTTTCTTAGTTTAATCCATATTTTATTAATTAAAAAATTTTTATTGAATTGTCAGACTGAGTTTTTCACTTGGTCTTACGTATGCATATGATGCAAGCGTAGAATGATATCGTGACTTGTTTATTTTAAATGATGGAGTCGGTAATCTTTTATTGAAAAATTATTCGAAGACTATCCCAACACTTTGGTGAAGTCTCGAAATCCTCCTCACCTAGAGATATCCCCGGAAGAACTCGTCTCTACAAGCTCCTCGGGGAAATCTCATCATCGGAATTCCCGCGCCATTTGCAAAATAAGAGTGGCATGCAATGACAGTATAAAATGATGGTATCTACATGCACGCGTTTATTGATTATTTAAAAATTTTGATTATTTGTTATTTATTTTTTTTTATTTATATATATACTTTATTTTTTGGTTATTTAAATCCATGTTTGTTGTTGGTCAATTTTTTTACTTGTTTACAAAGCTTATCTAAATAATTA